>NC_141140.1:159282358-159586062 GCF_053477565.2 Lygodium microphyllum | reverse complement strand
AACAAAAACTCAAAAACACAAAGAAAAAAGTCAAACTCAAAATGCAAAATGCAAAATGCAAAATGTAAACCATTTTTGCTTGGACAACTTGTGTGGCAACATTGTGAATGATAGCTCATTTTACTTGCCCTTGTGATTGGTTGAATATGTATTCATGATTATCAACTAACCAAATGCATAGCTCATCCTTGCGGTTATCTTTTGAAGCTTTTGAGTCATCAACATGCGATGGAAAGAGACACAAGAAGAAGGCAACATAGAAGAGGAAAAGAATAAGGGGTATAGGTGAAGAAGAGAAACATAGTATAGAAGAGGAAGGAGAAAGGTTAAGATGGTAAAAGGGAGGAGAAGGTAAGAGAGAATAGAAGAAGAAAGTGATAGAAGAATAAGATAAGGTAGAAAAGAAGATATAAGGAGAGAAGTGTAAGAAAAGAAGAAGACGAAGATTAGAAGAAAAAGAAGAGGTGAAGAGAAGAGGAATTAAGAGAAGAAGAAGAGGAAGGAGAGAAAGAAGAATATTTATTTTTATTAAAAAAGAAAAAAACAAAGTCAACTACTTGGGACATACATACATACATACATACATACATATAGATATATAGTTGCATTGACTAGGTGGCATCGTTTCTGTTGGCACACACTAGAACTCACTCACCCACTAGCACCACTAGGTTTGCACCACTTGCACTACTCTCACAATGTGCATCACCTACCTAGACTTGCACTTGCACCACCTAGAATTGCACCACCTACCTACACTTTTCACTTGCACCGCTAGGTTTGCACCACTTGCACTACCCTCACAACTTGCATCACCCACCTAGGACTTGCAAAACCTAGGGTTTGCATCATCTCATGGCTTGAACCACCTCACCTAGCACTTGCACTTGCACCACTTGCCTATACTTGTCACTTGCACCACTTGTCTACACTTGCCACTTGCACCACGCACTTGTACCACTAGGTTTGCACCACTTGCACTATCCTCATGACTTGCACCATCCACCTATAGGACTTACACCATCCACCTATAGGACTTACACCACCTAGGGTTTTCATCATCTCATGAATTTCACCACCTCACTTAGCACTTGCATCACCTAGCACCACCTAGGCTTGCACCACTTGTCTACACTTTGCACTTGTACCACCTACCTAGGACTTGCACCACCTAGGCTTCCGCATGCACTACCTACCTAGCGCTTGCACCACTTTCCACTTGCCACCCTCATGCCCACACATATGACACATCAAACCCTACTCCCATACATAATCCCACTCTCACACACACATACATCACCCACTCCCACACATCAAACTATCACTGCCATACATCAAGCCCACTCCTACATACTCACTCCCACACATAACCCTACTACAACAAATTCACATAATCCCTCTCCCACACACATATACATCACTCACTCCCACACATCAATTCCTAGTCCCATGCATCAAACTTACTCTCACACATAGATACCTTCTCTCCTCTAAGGTTAGCTTGACATGATTGTGATGCTTTAATTGCTGCACACATGCATATTGTTTGAACAAAAGAAAGCTTTATTTTACACATCTCACTCTTGTATGTTCAAAGTGTCTCGTGTCTTGAAGATTGTATGTTTTGGAATGAATTTGTTGGAAGAAACATACTTCCGCTCCCATATAAACATGCCTTCACTCCTCTAAGGTTAGCTTGACATGATTTTGATTCTTTGAGGAATTGTTGCACACATGCATATTGTTTGAACAAAAGAAAGCTTGATTTTGCACATCACACTCTTGTATGTTCAAAGTGTCTCAAGTGTCTTGAAGGCTTTATGTTTTGAATGCCTTAGGAATTCACTAAAAAACTTATACAAACCAAGGTTCAAGAGACCTAGGAAACACTTAAACAACACACATTAGGCTACCATCACCCAGGGACATTTAGGATCATAGTGTAGAATCACAACAATCATTTCCACACCTAGGCATAGAACACACAACGAGTCGAGGGGGAAAATAATCCACGCTACCACTGAGAGCTAAAGTCTAATCACTATAATAAGAGCCCAATAAGAGAGAAGTTATTGACTAAGCTATCAAGAGTACCAAGCTGAATTCACATCATTTTGGAGATTCAAAAGAACAAAAACGCACACAAGAACTTGAATTTGCAAGAAGAGTTGATAAGTTTGTTATTTGGCTTTTAAGAGCCTAAGACTCAATTGATGTGCCTCATAACAAACTAGGACATAGGTCTAGAAGTCCTAAAATCTTAGAGTGAACAATAAAGAGAAACCTTCCCATCTATTTATCCATTGACAATATGATTGAGCTAGCAACTCAAGAGTCTAGGCTACAGCTAGCAGATTGGATGGGGATAGACATGTTCACAAAGATTGACCTTAGATACATTGAGTGTGGCATCACTCAGATGTATCATGATTGTTTGATACATAAGGCGTCCAATAGCACCCTAACTAGGTTTATCGTGCCTAACATTTGAAAAGGAAAAGCCACCAACATTGATCCAAAAAATGAAGAGCTAATACCTCTTATATATCTTAGGGTCAAACTAATTGTTAAGAAAGATCTCATCATTGATGCTCTCATTGGCGAAGGTTTAGATTACAATATTTTGACTTACAATATATGGACTGCAGGAAAACCTGAACTTGTTCCAACCAATGCAACCATTAGACTATTGAGAAACATAGATCCTTGAGCAAGGTTTAGATATGGTGGTTGGAATTCATGGACAAGAAGCATGATGACTTAAAGTATTACTCAAGTGAATTAGGCACCAAGTTTAATTAATTTGGACTCATAAGCACAATCTTGAGTAGACATGGACAAGATTGAAAGTACAAAGTACAATAGCATTGGATTCAAATGATTGTCAAGTACATTGCTTTATAGTTCCAAGATGGTACCACTTTTCCTCACTATGCCTATGGGATATAAGGCAAATTTTCTAGGTTGTTGCATGTCCCTTGCCTTATTGTCCCATACAAAGAGGCTATCATACGAGCATGATTGCACAATTCTCAACACCCCTCTGCAATCACAACTATAAAAATACTCATTATACAGAGGTTGCCATGAGTAGAACTTTGCTAAGTGTAGACATGGAAAAAACAACTATATAAAGCTAGACACTATCACAAGGTCTCACTAAGTTTGTAGAGACTATAGTGAACAAGTTATATGAGGATTACAAGGCTTATGATTGGAGCATTAATCTAAGTACATAGAAGGCTTAAAAAAGTCGGTCTAAATAGTGGAAATAGAAGGACTGATGAGGCTTGTACTTTTCCTCGTGATTGTCTTCTTCTTCTTCTTCTTCTTCTTCTTCTTCTTCTTCATGGTCTTCTTTTTCTTTGATAGTTGCAAGGTAGGCCTTCTGTGATCTTTTCTTGGCATGATAAAAATTTTCAATGTGCCTAGTTCTTTTGCAAAGGTCACAAATAATATATTTCTTCCCTTTGTACTTGTTGTTGACATAGAGCAGCTGTTCTTCCTTTGAAGTGCTTGCTTCTTCTTTATCTTTGAGATTTTTCTCTTCTTCAAGGAGTGATGCTTTGATGTCTACTAGCATTGGATATGGCATATTAATTAGTGCGGTGGAGACATTACCAAATTTTGGAGGAAGACTCTTAAGCAAGACTCCAATGCATACATCTTCATCCATTTTTAAGCTAAACCTTGCAAGTTGAGTTAGCAGACTTTCCATATAATTAAGACGAGTTGTAAGGGATGTATTACCTTTTATATCCAACCTAAAAAAATCAATAAGTAATCCATATTTTAAAGATTTAGATTGGGCACCAAATAGTGTGTCCAATCATTGCGAGGTAGCATGAGATGTATCACATGTGTCTACATGGTGAATATAAATGTCAAAATATAATTGTCATCAAGTTAAAGCTTGATCATTGCTTTGGCTTTGTCATCACTCTTTTGCCATATTGCTGCAAGAGTAGCATCTTCGGGTTTCTTTTCCTATCCACTTGTTATTGACCATAGACCTTTCTTCATGAGGATTAGCTTTATCCTTATCTGCCATGTGTGGAAGCCCGTTCCTTTGAAGTGTCATGATGGTGAATCTTTGCCCATACTAGATGGCAAGAGCAGTAGCAAATCAACACCAAATATATCAAATCAGATAAGCAAATGAGTTGACAAGGATTGTCTCAAGGGATACAAGAGTTATTAGTATTAAACGACACTAAATGAGTATAAAAGAGATACTATGCTTGAAGCTTGATATAGTTGTTGATTTCTCCCCTCCTTTGTTGACTTGAAGTGTAAATCTTACTAGAGAAAGACTGAGTGGTATAGTGATTGATAGTGTCAATGACTTGGTTGAGCCAAGGGAAGTAAGAAAATGAAGGGATTTATAAGTTTTGGTGAAAATGGCTATGGTTGCCAAGGTAGGATTTTCTATAGTGGCTGTTTTTTTTTTTTTGCTAATTGTAACTCGTAGGAATGATTATCTAATGAATCATGTGGTGATCAAGTAGCCTATATAGTAGGCTTGCATTGCCCTATGGCCACAGAGTGAATCATAGATTGTGTTGATGGCGATAGCACTATGACCAGGTAGATCACAGATCTAGATAGTGATAGTGAAAACATGCAATGGTGGAGTGGGAGGTCACTAATGTCAGGGATTGAGGTGCCAGCATGAATCATCTTGAGTCAAGAAACAACTGGTTAGAAGAAACCTAGTTAAGATATGACTTGGTTGAAGAGATCTAAGGTCTCAGAGGCTTTGGGGAGTTGGAGTAGTGAGCTGAGCTAAACCATGCTCACCATGGCTTTGATACAATGTTGAGAAACATGGATCCTTGAGCAAGGTTTAGCTATCATAGGAGTGTGATTGCATAATTCTGAACATAGACCATATGGAGGATCACCATATTCTCTCTTAGGAAGATTTAGAATTCTTTTGATTGATGAAACTAATAACGTTCCCATCATTTTTTATGTGCTTCCAAATCAGGAAGGTAGAGAGGTTCCACTTGGAAGACCTTTCAAGCATGTGACTAGATGTATTGTGGACTATGAAGCACATTGAATATATTTAAACTTATCGAAGTTGAGATTTTTCACTGCTTTTAGCAAAGGGAACCTTGTCTCTTCTTTAGAGAAGGGAAAACAACCTATCTTAGAGTTAGACCACACACTTAGGGAGGATGACCAAAGAGTTTTAAAGGACTTGCTCAAGGCACATGGGGACAAGTAATAACCACTTATTAGGAATCCTTCTTGAACCAAAGGAAAGACCAAAGCTACTCAAAAAATTATCACATGTGCTCGGGCTATTAGAAATAGAAATTCATCCAAAAGGAAAAGGAGACCCAAGGCATATAATCACATGCATTAATGGAGAGCTAGCACAAAGCTGTGATGGGTTCGCAAAGCATTGCTACATGTTCAATGGTTTTTTGTAGCAAATTATTGGATTTGGTTTCCAAAACTACTTGCAAAACCACCTCCACTAACCATTTCACAAGTCCCATTAAAATCCAAGAGAAAGAGAAAGAGATCTAAGTGCAAATATAGGTCCTGGACCAAGATCCTTGCGGATATACAAATTGACAAGCTAGTAACCAAATAGCTAGTTGTTGAGATGCTTGTATCCACAATTTTGAAAGTGTGACAACTTGAAGCAGTTGCTAATCCACAAGAGGAGCTTGCAATGATTGAGAAGTCATAGAATCACAAAAAAGAAACAAAGAAGTCACTATCTAATGATGCTACTCATTCTCAAATAGAAAGTTCAAGGAAGGTGAACATAGATCCCTCTAGTCTTGACAAGCAACAACCCATGGAAGTTGCTAGTCCTTTAAAACAACAAATGTCTCCCAACAATCAAGAAACTTTGTCACCCAAGCCAAAATAAAACATCCAACAATAGTAGCCTAGTGCAGCTATTCACTATACTAAAAAAGGATCCACAAGGGATATGTAAGAAACTATCATAGGACTGATGGCCTCCCTGCGAGAGTGTTATCAAGAAAAAATCCAGAAATTCCAAGACTAATTCTACCTCCCATAAGCTCAAAGATCCTAGTCATTTATAATCTTTGACTGACACAATTGACCAATCCACTACCTTAGAAGTTACTACTTCCAATTTTGAGGTGAAGCCCACACAGTCACAACCTTTGGTTGTGACCAAACCTATAACTTTAGCTAAGAAACACACCTCTAGTACTTCAATCTCACAACAAAATAGTAACTCTAGCCCAAAGAGTAGAACAAATCCACTATTGACTTTACTCAATCATGCACATGTTCATGCTAGCATTAGAGTTCAAACTGCTATGGACAAGAAGCTCTTAGAAAGGCCTCTAACATGTTCAGAGCAATCACAAATTTATTGGTGTTATCTAGTGGTCGTGGGATAAGTCATGAAGAAAATGACCAGGGCAGAGCAAGAGAAGCATCACTTCGTTCCTATGTTCCACCCCGAGTAGTGTTGCATGGCAAGTAAGGAAGACATTGTAATACTATATTAGAGAATTTTGGAATCTCCCAAGTCCCACTTTCAAATAAGGGGGGTAAAGATTTGGCCATGTGCCTAAATCTTAACCCATGCTTCAAAGTGGGACTTGGAAAGAAAACCTATATAATAATTAGGGTAGACTCTACTTTCAAGTAAGCGAAAAAGATTTGATCATGTGGCCAAATATTAACTATATTGGAAATTCTCAAACTATATGAGAATTCCCAAATTCCCTAATGTAGTGTTTTATGGCATGGGTCCAAAAGGTAGAAGGTTAAAGTGAGTTTGAAAGAAATGGTATTCTAGTTGAGGTTTAGTTGCAAGATATGGCAGTCATCTAATGACTATTTCTGAGTAAAGAAAAGCACTTTGGACTTTCATACATGATCTAACATATGTAGCACCTACACCTTTGAGAGTGCTTGCGAGCGACCGTCCACGATGTCAATATTTCTAAACTTGCTGAACAAGATCCCTTACATGACAAACTCCTTTTAGAGGAAGAGCTACACATTGCAAGTCTATTGGGACAAAGAAACATGATGATTGATGTCGTTAGATATAATTTCTACCTCACATATGACCCGCAATTTCTTGATGACCATGCTTCATTATAGTATAATCCCAACTTCTATGAGTGGTTTATTCCTAGGTCGAGTGGCTACTCCAATTTGATGCCATATTCACTACTTATGCTAAGCTATTTGTAATGATTGATTTAGGTCTTATTGATAATGAGACGAAATAAGGTGCTTCCAAATGGCATCCCATTTGGGAAGAGAGTGAACAACTCTACCACAAAAGCATCTTGCTTCAAGTTGAATATGGTAAAACCCTTCCTTAGAAGAAATTGCAATCATGTCAACTTATTCTCTCTTATGCTTTTGTTACCACAATAAAAAATCAGTCAGTACTTGATGAACTTGAGTAGAATTGCAATTCCTCAAGTCCATTGTTGCAAAAATGGTTTTCTCATCAACTTGAAATTACTTGTGATGGTAGTGGCCTTATGAAAATGGTTGAGTAGTATCATATAGTCAGTACACTTCAATCTAATCCAACCTAATAAGATTCTGATTGAAGAGGAGTTACACATTGGCAGTTGCTTTGTTGGACCTTCCTTGCTTAGAAATCTAATTACTTACACTTGTGGACTAGCTACCAAGCCAACTAGCTTGGATGCTTTTACTGAACTCGAGTATAGTCTGACTTTCTATGACTTGTGGATTCCAAAAGCTATAGAGAGCTAACCCTAGCTACTTTATACATATTTTTCTTTTGTTGCATTGCCAAGTGTCAAAGCCCCTCCAACTTTTGGAACAAAGATACATTTATGCAAGTGAAAGATCCAAGGTATGAGCTCCCAACTTTCACTAAAGGAGTGATGGTGAAAAGAAGAGAATTGGGTTGTAGGTCTTTCTATTGTTTAAAGCAATGTAATTCTTTCTATCGTTTGTGTGTACATCTACTATATGGTACTCTCACATTTTCACCAAGTGAATACAAGAAAACCATAGGTGGCAAAGCAAAGACTTACACATTTAAGACTTTATAACAACATCATATATAATAGAAGATGTTTGCAGCTTCAAGGCTATGTCTCACAATGACCCCATCATCGGCAATGACAACTTCCTTGAATATCCTAAGTTGCAAAACATCGAAGATAACAAGATTCTCTTGGAGCCTCAATGATGCAACAAAGACAACAACGAACCATCATCAATGGTGTCCCAATTTCTTCAATGGCAACATACCTTGACTTCAAATTTCAATGGTCATCTACTCCTGCAAGATGATCTGCAAATCACTTCATCAACATGCACACAAATCTTCAACATGTGTAGGTTCTTCATCAACAACAAGACATTGTGCTTCACAATTCTAAGCTCAGTTTTCAATCTTCATGGTTACACTTTGGTATACAACTCCATGATTTAAGCCAATGAAAGATTGTCAAAAAAAAGAAGAGAAATGAGAGAGAAAATGAAAAAACAAAACATTTGAAGGAAAAAAAGAGAGAAAAGGAAAAGAAAAGAAAAGAGAGCAAAAGCTCATGATTAGTTAGGTGCACTCACATTTTCACTGCACCTGTGGGTCCTCAAGAGTGGTACATTGTCCAGTGCTTTGGTCAAACTGGCTCCATCTTTAACCCCCTAGCCCTTCCCTCACTACACAATCTTAGGGCACATCAAGGTTAGGACATACCTAGGAAGTCTCAACTTGCCTTGGTTAGTAGATCTGTCTCCCTGAGTCACTTGCACTTTTTCCATCCCACTTCATTCATCCCAGTGCTACTCACTCAAATTCAAAACAAGAAGGAAAATTTCCTTAACAGAAAAATGAATTAGTTTCATCCACTTCCCAAACCATGTGCTTCAAGAGCTTATTGGATTGGACTCTACCTTTTGTCCATCTCCCCAATGGTGTCTCTTAGATAACTTCATTTTCCCTCAACAATAATGATAAATTTTCCCATCTTCACTAGTGCAAGATTCCTATGTCAGCCCTCATCAAGGGAAGAACCCATGGAGTAGGCTTCTAACAATGTATTAGACTACGTATACACATGGACTCACACAATATTTGCACCATAACCTATTCATGGTTTTGGGTTCTCAAGTGTGGAGCAACACTTTAGGCTTGTCCTGGAGTTCAACCCATCTCCTAAACCAATAATATTTTATGTCTCTTACACAAATTGAAGTCTAGAAATCTCCCATGGGAAGTGAATGTACGAGAGGTTTTACTTTATAAGTACCAAAGTTCCTCGAGACTCATGTGCACTCTCTTCTGGATCCATGATCAACTTTCCCATCTTTTTCCACCTCTTTTTATTTTTTGGTGGACCTTCAAGTTCTTTCCCATAGAAGAATCATCAATCTAATGTCTCTTCACTAGCATCAACTTCTAAACTTGTGTTTCCAACCATCTTGTTCTCATTGCCATCACTCAATGTACCAATAATATCACTCGTATTGCATGCAACAAGAATACCATCACCACCCTCTAGAATTCTTGATCCAATGGATGTATTACTCCTCCATCAAGACCATTCCTTCTTTAGAGCTACTTCATCGACTATTCCTAGCATTCCATGTCTACCTTTGACATGAGTGCCATGGGACTAGTACTTGTCTCGAAGAGGGCTAATGTTAATAGTATTTTGTAAAAGCTAAAGTGAAACAAGATCAAAACAAGGTCATAGTATAAGTACCAAATTTGGAGCTTCATTATATTATTTTTGGTACTTGTGTATTATTGTTTTACTTCATGGATGTAAGATTATTAGGGTTGTATTATTTTGTGAGAATCGGGCTCACTTTTGTGCACATTCTATCTATCCTACATTGTATTTGTGGCACTCGTAACTATTGTATGGGTTGTGTACTTGTATTTGCCATTATATTAGTGTATGCATGGTCTACTAAGGCTAAGGTACAAGTATGCTGATCACCCTAGATCCCACAAAGGGTCTCAGTTGTATTCACCCTTTTGGCATATCCATGCTACAAAAGCTCTGCTAGTGCAACTATTCAATCTTTCTATTCTATCATATTGCTTCTATTGCATTGAGAGAGAGAGAGAGAGAGAGAGAGAGAGAGAGAGAGAGAGAGAGAGAGAGAGAGAGAGAGAGAGAGAGAGAGAGAGAGAGAGAGAGAGAGAGAGAGAGAGAGAGAGAGAGAGAGAGAGAGAGAGAGAGAGAGAGAGAGAGAGAGAGGTGTGCTCAAGGACTAAGGAAAGGTGATCCTCTTTGTTATCATCTTGCTTTTCTCTTCTTCTCTACTAGCTTCTGGACTTGTTGGTGTGCTTGGTGGTGGATATGAAGGAGTGACAGTTTGGATTGCATTGATTGAGGTCATGGAACCACCTTCGAGCCTTCAAGCTTTTGGACCACAACATAGGAAGGTAAGTTGGTGAGTTTACTACATCTCAAAGCTAGTCTTTTGTTCTTGCTTTCTGAGGATAGAGAGGAGGATGCATGGCTAGTTAGAGAAGAGTGTTGAGAGACAAGGTGAGAGGTTGTTGCCAAAGCGAGTTGTAACTTCTAAAACAATAGAAGTACGTCCAAAGTCCCGCTTGTTGGTGCATTTGGCCCAACACACTGAACATAAGCTCTTTTTCCCTAATAGTAATAGTGAATATTGTTCACCCATGCGTGGATTAATTTCACCATTAGACACAAGATCCTTTTCCCAATTTGGGTCCAACCATCATAAGTAAGCATATTATGATTTTTTCCTTCATGTATCAGATCATCCAAGGTGCATTCCTTCTTTGTAATCAATCTAACCCCAAGCTAAGCTATCAATATTGTGGATTCATCTTTCAAGTTAAGATCTATTATCCAAATTACAATTTTATCAATCTTATGCATTTTTTAAGCATTAGCAAGGGTACACCCTCAATCTCACTTTCAAACTCTAAGCTTGAGTCCATGGTGACATGATGTATGATACCTATGCTATTGATTTGTCAACGCTCACCTTAGAACAACCTAAAATCATCTTCAGCTATGAATGTTAGGTCTAGGATGACTAGGATATGCATCAAATCTTGTTCATGCTTTAGGCAAGGGGTATACTTGTTCACATGGCTAACTTTGTGTAGTTGGCCTTCATCGTAATAACATCTTTGATATAACATCTAGATCTAAAATAGAGAGATTCCATGTTTCCATTTCTACATGCAGTATCTCTATCCTACTATCAAAGAACACTCTTACTTAAGTCCTCTCTAAATTGTGTATTTTTCACTCATGGTCTTACTAAAAAGATCATAATCAAGATAGCCCATTAATATGAGGGCGACTAAAAGACCTATTCTTGTAAAAAGTACACAGTGTTGTAAATAAAATTTGAGAGAAAGGTGTAGAGAAGAGCTCATGGTGTTGCAAATAAAATATGAGAAAGGAGTACACAAAATCACAAAGGAGGGAATATTTCTTTTAATTGCAAATAGACTGATATAAAGATGGCTATGTCCACCTATGCACTTCCAAGGTGAAGCTTAGATGGTGATCTAGATAGATTCTAGGTGAAGACCTTGAGGCTAGCTCAAAGAACTTTGATTAGGGAAATATAGATCATCATGATTCTAAAGGGGTCTACCTTTTATAGCCTGCAATGTAGTTAAGTTGGCCTAATCAACATACATTTTCTAGTCAACTATTAAGGAATATTACAGGGAATATTCCCACTATTGTTGGGTCAAGCATGCTTCCCTCAAAGCCCTACAAGGGGGGGCCATTGACCCACCTAGGGACCCCCATATAAGGATCAACTTCATATCCCTTGGGATCTCAAATAGAGATCCCTAATAACACTTACACTCCATAGCTTCATTCAATGCACCTATAGTTGCTACAAACTTAATTACTCTATCTTACCCAAAGGCTAGACTCACAAAGGTTACCTTTTTGCCATCTAGTAACATAGATCTCATTTGACATACAAATGAAGACCCAACCAATGTTTGGGCTCACACATGGCTTCTCCTCATAATGATAGCTTCACAACTTTGAGCACCATGGTTAGTTGGTGGCACCTTACAAGGGTGGGGCATTGAGTATATTTGATACCCCTCCTCAATGTTTGCTTGCAAAAAAGTGAGCTACATCCTCAGGCTGGGTCTAGGTCTTTAAAGAGGAAATTGAATAGATACTTTGTAAGAGATTTGGCAAATATATTTTCTCCATTTACCTCTCTTGGATAGTAGACTTTCTCCATTGGATAATAGAGTAGCTCTATTGTTCCATCCTCGATCAAATTACATATACTTTCTCTATTTGCCTCTATTGGATAGTAGACTAGCTCTATTTTTTCATCCTCGATCAAACATAGCTATAATGATAGTGAATCACTAAATGTTAGATGTGTGTTGAAATGCTAGATTTTTGATGAAGGCAATGTAACTTTGGTTGTCACATCTTAGCATAGTTAGCTCTTTATCATGAACTTCCATGTACCATATGATTTTCCTTTACCATATTGCTTCACATACAACAAAACAAGTTACCTTGTAGTCTACCTTGGTAGAAGGAAATGCCATTGCTATTACTTCATACTAATCCAAGAGAAGATTCATAAACCCAAGAAAAAATAGTAGCCAAAATTGGTTTTCTAGAATCACTATGTCTTGCTCATTCTGAGTTATTTTATTGTATAAAAAGTGTTTTTTCCATTATTACTTGTAGATTTAGCCTATTGTGCTCCCAACATGAGATTAAGGTGCAATAAAATAATAAATCGACTAATTTTACAAGATGAATGCATCTATGCAAAGAGTATCACTTGGATTTATCACTACACATCCCATTTTAATTTTCAAGTTTTCTTGTGCTTTAATTGTATGGTATAATTTTTTTGATTAGAAACAATGTAAAAATGTGCAAATGTTCTAATAGTTCACATTTCCTCAACATAAACACTTATTTGATGCCTTTTGGCATGTTAATGTAAAATGTTCAAAATTTCATATAATTTATTAGTAATAGTCATGCAATGAAGGTAGTCTCTTAAGATTAAACTTCTCAAGGATTCCTCCCTTGTCTCAAGGATCCTTTTGGATTGCATTTTGAGAATCCTTTGAACTAGCATTACTATTTGCTCATCATTGAGTACGTGCTCAAGGTTTGGTATATACAACGTGAGTAGTTGACATGAAATACATTATGAACTTTGAGATGGTTGGCAATTTTAAGTTTTGAGGCCCCTTTTCCATCATCTTGATCACTTCATAAGATTCATAATATCTTAGACTAATCTTCTTGCACTTGCTCATGGATACTAAGCTCTTCTCAGGTATCACCTTTAAGAAAACCATGTCTTTTTGCTCGAAGTTCAGTTAGTTCTTCGAGGATTTGAGTAGCATTTCTATAGGTCTTGAGTAATCTTGATGTCATGACCAATGGCTTCAATTTCTTCAAGTATAGCTGTAGAAGATTCTACTTTGAGAGTGTGGTCCAAACATTTCAATGGGGTTTGACATTCTTGTCTATAAAGAGCTTTCAATGGGAGCCATCTTGATAATCTACTTTATTATTAGTAGGTGGCATTTGGAAAATTCCACAAGTGGTAGATGCTCAATCCACCTTCTTGGTTCTCTCCTACAACAGGATCTTAAAATATCTCCAATACTGTGTGTTTGTGGGCACGCACGTGTGTGCACACGTGTGTGTGCTTATGTTCACCCTCTTAGTTTTGGCCATAAGTGGAAGTAGTGAAGTATACCTACATTCTGATGACTTGGAAAAAGCAAATCCAAAACTTTGAGGTAAATTTAGAATCTCTATAGTTGGTTATACCCTTTGGTACTCCAAATAGTCCAAATATCTCTTAGATAAAGAACTGTGCAAAGTTGGAGGATTTATATGTAGTCTTGAGATTGGAATCAACTTAGTGACTTTGATCAATCTATCTAGTACCATTATAAAGCCATATCCATGGGTAGCAATGTGATTTCATTATGAAGTCCATGCTTTTAGACTCCCACTTTATCTGTAGAATATCCAAAGGTTGAAGTTCTCTTAGCATCTTAATTCTTTTTTCCTTGGCCCTTTGCCATGTTACAACACATCTCTTTCCATTTCTACCCAATAATAGCTATTGAGAATAATATTAGGATTCTTTGCATGTTCTAGGTGTCAAACTATTTAGATGTCACAATCTTTCCATAGGATCTTAGCCTTAACATCCGAATCTTGAGAATACAAATGCAATCCTAGTATGAGAAATGCCCATTCTTTTAATAATCCTTTATCTTGGCTTGAGCTTTTGCCTTGGAGTACTTTGACCATGAGCAATTTGTACCTTTCATAATGTTGTTAATGAATGATTTTTGGCTTAATTATTTGCAACCACATTCATTTCTTAGTTTGTTTTTTATCTCAAAATCACTCTTATAGTGTAATCCATCTTCTTTGTCTCATGTTTAGGTTCGTTTGGGTAAAGATCCACTTAAGGCTATTGTAGTACATTACTTGTGGTCCATTACTAGAGTAGTGAATTTCCTTTCAAGTAGATAATATCTCCCTAATTTCAAGGCATGAATAATTGCAAACAGCTCTAGGTCATGTGTGACATATAATAAAGAATCTAGTATGCTTAAGAATATCTCCTTCCTTAATGGTAATATCACTATCAAATATGATAATTCCATTGGATTCATAGGGCTTCAACTTTTGTGATGTGTAAGATACATGCCTTCCTTATTGTACCAACACCCCATGATTGCAAGCCCACTTTCATAGGTGATCACTTCAAATTATTGGGTGAACTTTGGTAGTTTCAAAATTGGGGTTGTGGTCCTATATTCTTTGAGTTTATGATGGACCTAAAAACGGGCCGGCACTGGCTCATGCACTAGCCGGGCCTCGTCACTACGCACAAGACAACCCCTCGGCCTCGCGGCCAGGAGCGTCTATCAAAATCTCTGCCTTCCTAAACATTGCGTTTGTAATACGTTGTAGTCTAACTGATCCTAACCCAATATTACTCCTCAGAGGGAGTCCCTTTCACATAGCCAAAAGACTCGAATCACATACACATGGGGTTCCTCCTACCGATCATGCTTCGTTGCATGGGCCTAGCACCGAGGTGATCCTCGTGCTACTAAGCTCTTAATTTTAATTATCATCCGTCCTAAAATGCTATGCATAGAAATCAGCAGCTTTCCCATCATTTCACACGGCATTTAGACATATTTCAACTTCTCTACCCTTCCCCGTTTAAATATTGCGTCGTTGCATAGATTTATAGGGTATTTTGACACCATTTTATGTATAAAAAGTGGGAAAAACCACACTAGCACAAGAAAGTGGGGTTGAATTGAGGCAAATCCTCATGCTTCAGTCCCCACAAACATTCACAAACATTGCTCTTATTTATCCTTATTTTTCGGAACCCAAAATGTATTTTTCCCCTATTTTTTAGGGTTTTTCCACCCTTTTCTTGCCATTTTTCCCATTTTCTCCCATTTTTTAATTACTGAAAATTAAGAACAGATTAGGGGCTGTGGCCCTTAGTTCATTTCAGCAAGAATAGAATTTCAGTAGATGTGGATTAATTTATTTTATCATTTTTAGCCCTAAAAAACCCATTTTTCCTTCATTTTTATTCTTTTTCGTGTTTCGGTTCATTGTTTTCTGCCATCCGACACATGGTTTTCCTAATTTTTAATGATGAAGGGATAGAAAACAACTCAAACCATGACATACTCGAAACTCAATCCATATGAACACATTTTTATCAACCAAATTTGCATAAAGAGACCATTTCCTTTGAAAAAACGATTATTACCGTGACTTGCGGGTTTTTCCATTTAATTTGACGCGGCCCACGACTGATTTCCAGCCATTAATTCTGCTTGGAATCAGCAATCTACAATGATTTGGCATTGCCCTTCAATCTTGTCAAGAATCGGCATCCGACCGTCCATTTCCATTCTATCCTTCTACGCACGAACGGGGTTTAAGAGGAGAGAGGAGGAGGAGAGAGAAAGACTGAAAATGGGCTTCTTGCACAGTCCGCCATATCTTGCGCGAAGGGCGGCGATGGAGAGCGAAATCATGCTGTAGACCGGTTGTGCCTTCATCTCCCTGGCTTATGTGTAGCCACCATCTCTCAATTTGGGGGGGGGGCGCGTTTTTTTCGGCGGCTGAAAAACAGCCGCTGCCCCCCCCCTACATCACGTTTTTTTGAGAGGGGGGGTGCCAAAGGTCACCCCCCTCTCTTCACACCCTTTGGAATTTCCAATTTGGCCCCCTTTTTGGGCACCCCGGCCGGTTTCGGGCCAACTTCCGCATACGAGCTCCGATTGACGTGCTGTAAATTTCTGGGTGTCCCTCTTGGCATCCCGGACAGGCCTGTAGCTCCCACATCCTGTCTTGACTGACAAAAAAATTACTAAAAATCTGGAGGTGTCACTTGGGCGCTCGTCGACTGCTTATGCTTAAAATCGTCCTAGATCGAGCCGCCGCCTTTGACGGTGAATATTTTTCCCTTGATATTCATAATTTTTAGCTATTTTTAAGCACTTCCCGTCACCTAGATTCCGCTCTCATTGGCGACCACGGGATAGGGCGACTCAGCCCGTCGAATCCACGAACATATCTGCACATAAACAACCAAAGAAGCATCAAACTGATACAAAACAATTATATAATAAAACTCAGCACAATGCTCCCCCTACCCCTGGACAGAACCAAGGCATGACATGCACAAGGAGTAGGCCTAGCATCATCTAATAGAAGATCCAAAGTGAGTCACTAACCAGCTGCTCCAACACAGCCAAACTAAAAAAAACCTATCAAAGAGGTTGCCCTAAGGGGTAGCCTGCACTACTTACCAACTAAAGACAACACAACTAGGAGCTCCTACAAGGCGAGGACTCCTATAGCCTGATCAAAGAGTATTTTCTTTCAGTACATTTCTTCTTTTAGGGTTTGTATTAGATGAACATACTTGGGCATGTAAAAAGGAGGGAGCTGAGCGTAGTGACCCAAGGAGAACGGGGTATCGGTCTCAGGACCTGCCTCGGCACCCAAGAACCTACCAAGCCCTCGCAAGGCGACACTGAATCCTTTTCTAACGCTCACTTTTATTTTCGCTCCAACCTTCCTTGTTTTGTCATCATTTTTTCTTCAGTAAGAAGCCACCCCTAGGAAGACAAGGTATCGGCCCCAGGTCTGATTCGTCCCCAAGAACCTACCAGGCCTTCGCAAGGCGATGATCAACTGCTTGTATATTTTCATTTTTTCTCTTTTTTGTGGGATAGGGGGTTAGAACCCCTTTTTACACACCTTCGTATTTATATTCATATTTTAGGATGTACAGAGTTTCTTGGCATTATTATGATTATCTTCTGGCAGGCTTCTCTAACTGCCTCACTACTAACAAGAACTCCTAGCACGGCTGCCTAGCAGGTTAGCAGAACAGGGCCACTAGGACGTCCTTCTAAAACAGGTCTTTCGATGCCTGACAATGTCTTTACAGGAGGCAATGACTACTCCGACCTCCCTCAAACATACTTAGCCTAAACCTGGGACTTCATGCCTTGGTTGCCGGTCCCCAACAAAAATGTATCCCCTCGATAAGCACAAATACACATATAACAGGAAAGAAAGGTACTCGTAAAGGAGAGATATCACCTGGAGTGGCCACAAGAAGCTTCCATCGCAGCAAAGGCTCCTCCAGGCTCCACCAAATTCCACGAACCACGAAACCTGTCCAGGACAACACGTAAAACAAAAAACCCGATTAACCGCACCCGCACTAGACACGGAAATGGCCCTCTTGGCCTAATGAAATCAGACATGACTTTGCTACAAAACTGAATCGGCCCTCTTGGCCTAATGAAATAAAACAATACTATGCAGAACATCCACCTGGAAACAACCATGATAGACATCAAAGCATACCATTCCTAGGGGAACAAAGGCTCGTAGCCCTAAACTAGGTGCATTAAATTATGACCTATCCCTCCTGCGTATATCGCAAGAGGTGTTCGCATCACATGACATCTAATCAGTCTATGGGTCCCAGATAATAAAGGCAGATGAGTCTCGCTTACCCTCTGCATCACCCAAATCAACCATCGTCTGCCAAAGAGGGCATGTTCAGAAAGCATACCCCACAAACGACCAGGTCCTGTCTCACCATCAATAGATATATCGGGACAAGGGCCACAATTAAAGAAGAGGTCTTCTTCATACGCAAAATTAGCCAAAGAATCGGCAAACTGATTCCAATTCCGTGGAATCAGCTGAAAAGACACTCTATCGAATTCGTCTAGTAGGGCTATGGCAGTATGATGGTACATACAAAGGATGGGGTTTCGTACCATGTATGTCCCATTGAGTTGATTTAAAACCAACCGAGAGTCCCCTTTCACCAATAACTGGCGGATACCACCCTTCTTTGCAATATTCAAACCCATAATCAGGGCTTTGTATTCTGCCATATTATTGGTAAAATTCACCCCGAGATAAATGGCTAACTTCATGACAATGCGTCGTCGGGGGTCTCAGATGACAACTCCTACACTTCCTTTTTTGGATGCACCCCTGGACGCCCCATCAAAGTACAAGGTGTACGTCCATAAAGGGTTTACATATCCTGCCATCCTGAACTCTACTCGTAATTATGGTAATCGAAATTCAGCATATTCAACGGGTGGACTGTAGGCTCCATCCCTCCATCATCATTGAATTCAAGAGGGATGCTCGTCAAAATTTGTAGGCAGTGGTGGCAGAAGACCTTGATCTCCCAAATAAATGTCCCGCCTTCTTGCTCAATCACCTTGTATCCTTTGCTCCACCAAATGAGCTTTCCCTGATGATACCTTTGTTCCAAATATGGATGTTCTAAATAAGGGATCAGACGACCCATCAACCTCTATCACGATTTCCTTGCAGATGTTTGATCGATCTCGCCTAGACCTGCAAGGCAGTCATAGTATCAGTGCAATCAGAAATAATAGGGTTTAATCTTATTAAGAATAACCTTATTTTTAAATTCTATCCCCTCAAGGTCAGCTAACAAGAGTGTGGATTTATTCTTTCCTATCCTAACGATCCTATAAGGCCCATCCCATTTGGGCTCTAGCTTGCCTGGAAATAATTCACGTCGTGCATCATAATACAGAACAAGATGTCCTTTCTTGAAGGTGTATTTCTTGGCTTTGAGGTCATGTAGATGCTTCATTCGGCGCTTCGCCACTTCTTGGTGCAATAAGCTCTGCAACTTAAGCTCATCTAAATGTGCCAGTGTCGTCAAGCGCTCAAAAAGTGCGTCTTCATCACTCAAAGAATGATTGATGGCAAACCGAATAGTCGGCAGCTCAATCTCTAAAGGCAAGACACACTCCTCCCCATATACTAACTTGAACGGGGTATGGCCAGTGGCTCGTTTGAAAGTCGTATTGTAGGCCCACACTGCCACGTATAACTTTTTATCCGAATCCCATTTCTTTTTCGACACAATTTTGGACAGGATGCCCACAAGCTGCTTGTTGGTGCTTTCAACTTGCCCATTGGCTTGCGGATTATATGGGGTTGTCTTGTTATGCTTGATTTGCCACATCTCTGTCAAACCTTTAACCACCTTATTCAGGAAATGGGTTCCGCGGTCCGACACTAATTCTTTCGACGGACCAAACCTGCATATTATCTGCTCTAAAAGGAAACTAGCAGTTTCTTTAGCATCATCTTTCCTTGTTACACGTGCTTCTGACCACTTCGTGAAGTAGTCGGTTGCGACAATGATGTACCTCTTTTGCGTAGTCGACGACAGAGTAATAGGACCCACAAAGTCTATTCCCCACTTCTCAAATGGAAGTATCGCCATAATAGGGGTGAGTGGTCGTTTCCTATTCTCTCGACTATCATGTCGTTGGCAAATATCGCATCTCTTAACATACGCAAACGCATCCTGGAAGATGGCAGGCCACCAATAACCTGCTCTTAAAGCCTTTTGTGCTGTAAGCCGTCCAGCAAAATGGCCACCGCAAGCAGAATCATGGCACTCTTCCAAAATGAATGGCACCTCGTCAGGCATCACACATCGGCAATAGATGTCATCAACCCCTTGCCGATATAATGTACCTGCGATCAAAGCAAACTTTAATGCTTGCTGCTTAATTTTCCTTTTCTCAGCCTTAGATAATTCAGATCCCGCCTCTCCTGTCGATAAATAATGCGTTATTGCAGCATACCAGGAGGGAATAGATGCCGTATCTATTTTAAATAACAACTCCATGTCACTACCTTCAGCCACAGATTCTTTCGGCTCCCCAAAGTCCACAAGACATTCCACGATGCCTTGCAACCTTGGTGGCTTACTCTTGATTTCATAATCAAATTTCTGCAAAGTGATCAACCACTTTGCTAAATGATCAGGCGGCTGTAGCTTATTCATCAATAATCGAAGTCCCTCCGCCTTCGTATAAAGCACGACTTTCTCATAGAGAATATAATGCCTGAATTTCTTGGTCCCAAAGACCATCGCTAGACACAATTTCTCCATGTAAGTATAATTGATTTCGGATACCCCCAGCTTTCGACTAGCAAAAGCAATCGGGTGGTACCACTTCTCTTCCCAAATTTGGGCTAAACAACAGCTGATACTATACATGGTGGCTGCTGAAAATATATAAAACACCTCACCTCTTTTAGGTGCTTTTAAAACGGGTGCTCTTGCTAGCTCTTGTTTCACATCCTCGAATGCTACCTTACAAGGGTCACCCCATACAAACGAACAACTAAAGGACAATAAATTTGTAAGCGGCAACGTTCTTTCTGCTAAGGCGTTGATGAATCTACGGTAGTAACCAACCGAAGACAGAAAGCTATGAACCTCTTTCGGAGTGCGTGGTGGACCCATGGCAACTATAACTTTAACCTTCTCGGGGTCTGTCGCAATTCCTACTGAACTGACCACATGACCCAGCAATAGCCCATAAGGTACTCCAAAAATACACTTCCATGGATTTAGGGCGATGCAAAATTGTCTACAGCGCTCAAAGCATTTTCTTAGAATGATCAACTGCCTTTCTCTCACGGTGGTAGCCCCTAAGTCATCAATAAACACCTTCAACTCTTCGGGGGATATGTCACCGAATGTCTTATCTGCTGTTCGTTGCCACGAACCAGGCGCATTGCATAAACCAAAGGCCATCACATGGTATGCAAAAGTACCAAATACAGTGATGAAAGTTGTCTTCAACTTGTCCTCTTCTGCAATTGCCATTTGGTTGTATCCTGCAAAGCAATCCATGGACGAATATATCTCCCTACCCGTTAATTGATCCAAAATCTGGTCAATAAATGGCAACAGGTAGTAGTCCTTAACTGTCTGCTTATTCAGCTCCCTAAAGTCTACACATAAACGGATTTGATTATTATTCTTCTTTCTTATCACAACCGGCGAACACCATTCCGTGTGTTGCACAGGAAAAATCAAACCTGCTTTTCGCAGCTTCTATAACTCTTCAAACAGCCCGTCCCTCAGTTCGAAAGGCATACGCCTTACTTTCTGCCGCACAGGACGACTGCCCTCTTTCAACGGAATTGTATGCACAGCAAGACTAGGAGGGATGCCTCTCAACTCATCATAACTCCAGGCAAAGATATCACGGAATTCCTGGATCAAGGCCACATAGTCCCTTCTTTCTGCTGAGCTGAGCATAGAACCTAATTTGATTGGCCGCGAATCATCAGACGTACCAAGGTCTAGCTCAATAACATCTGCGTCTCTTATACGATCTTGGGCCTCTATCGGCTCGTTCAAAGTGATTTGATAGATATCTTCTGTGGTGGATCCCTCTTTGGACTCATCACTCGATGATGTCTCACTGGCAGATAAATCTTCTAATGGCTCCAATTCTGTAGAAGATAGAGGAGCTCTCTCACTCTGCGGGGACTCAGGATAAGCATCAACCACCACACGCTGGGCACCTCTGCCGAATATCAATCGACCGGCAGGTATATCTACTTGGCAGTCCGCTTGCAAGATCCAAGGTCGTCCGAGTAATACTTGGTAACTTGGACGGCCTCCAAAACGAATCACCCTAAAGTCCAACAGGCATTCTACATTTGCAACAGTGACATAGACCTTAGTAATGTAGCCTTCTGGCTGTCTCAAACTATCATCTGCCATTCTGAGAATTGTGAAGGTATCTTTCTGGATCGCAAGACTCAACCTTTCCATCAGTTCAGAACTCATAATGTTAACAGATGATCCCGTGTCGACAATGGCATAATCTACTAATATCCCATCAACATAGGCTGCAACCCTTGGGCAATGCTTCTCAGCATGCTCGAACCAATCATCACCTACTCGCGCAATACCCAAAGGTTCTATGATATACCCGGTACGTAGGATCTTTCTAAATTCCTTGTGTACTCCTGGGGAAAGCTTAATAAGCTGTAAAAAATTCACATCCGGCTTGACTTCGCAAAGAGAGCTCGCCAAATCGAATTCATGATAGTTCGATAGAGCTCGCTTTTCACGCCAAACCATCCGCTCTTTAGGTCGTTGAACTGGCTTTATTGCCTCTTTCTTAACTTTCACCTTCTTCTTTGGTGGTTCCTTATCGGCTTTACTTTCTACGGGCTTCAAAGGTCCCCCTTCCATGGCAGGATCCAAAACTTGCGTCCCTTTGTCGCCTTGTTTAGGGTTTCCATCGACAGGCTTATCCTTGTCGGCCTCTCGACCCTTTTGACCTCTTGTTAGGACAGCTCGCAGATTAGAGGTTTCAGCATCATTAACGCGTACAGCCTCAATCAAACTAACCCCACTACCACTAGGTAGCTCCTCCACTGTAGTCTTTGGTCGTTGAAGTATTTGTTTAGTCCCATCTTCTCGCTGGGAATCACTTCCTTGGGCACGATGATTAACAGGCCCTGGTTGCCGACTACCTCGCTGGAGGGAACTGATCTTACTCCAGCAAGTAGCTGCTAAATGGCCAGATTTTCCACAAATGTCGCACTTAACATTCGGGCAATTCGTTGGATAGTGCTGCCCACCACACCATTTGCAACTAAACCTCGAAGGTGCACCCTCCTCTGGGTATCTACTTCCTATCAAATTTTGTTGTTTTTTAAGGAAGTTGACATCAACGGCTATCTGTCGATACTGTTCCGTAATCATATCGGTATAATGCTTCATCATGTCCTTAACCTCGCCAAGAACATTGGAAGAACTTGACTCATAGCCTTGGTCATTACCATATCGTTCCATCGGCCTAACAATTCGATTAGGCACTGGTTGTTGAACCACATGCATGGTGTTAAAATTGACCGCCTGGCCTCCACCATTTGGAGCCATTTGACTGCCCGTAGGCATCGACATGCTAGGGGGAGCTGGTAATAAAGGGACATTCTGCATCATATTTCCTCTCCCATTAGGGTTAGCCATCGCCATCCCTTGACCACCACTGCCATTGGCCATTGCCACATTATTTCCCAATACTAAACCCATGTTCGAATTGCCTCGAGAAGCATAGGCTGCTTGTAGTCGGGATTCCACCTCTTGTGCTCGTGTAATGGCAGTATTTATATCCCCTAAGGGAACACTACTCAACTGCAACTGGATATTAAAGTCAAACCATGTAGGAAATATTGCAATTGGGCAGCTGCGGGGATAGGAATAGAGGTGTCCAACTTACGGAAAACCTCTTTTATCTTCTTCGCATAAGCACGAATATCCTCGTGTGGTTCTTGGCGGGTCACGTTGAGTACATGCAACCAATATTGTCCACCCCTTTCAGGGGCAAACTCCCTTCGAAAAGCTCCATAAAATGCATCAATGTTCAATATGGTTCCGGCTTCTAAACCATGATACCATATAGCAGCTCTTCCTTTGAGAGTCATATTGAAGAACATCATTAAATGTCCTTCTTCTTGGATGCGACAATTAAACATCAGCTTTTGAAACTCCCTAATGTGGAGTTCCGCATCTTCCTCAACTAGCCCATTAAAAATGGGTAGTGGGTACCCTAGAGCCGGCAAATCCGTCGTTCCTGCTGGAATTGCAATAGGCTGCGCCATGACGAGGATTGGATTTGCACTAGGAATAGGGGACGGTGGGGTTACACCTCCCGTACTTGACGTGGACTGGCTTATAGAAGGAAGGGGAGCACTAGAGCTTCCACCTTCTCCTAACTTACTGCTTGTGGCCCCAAGACCACTAGATCCACTCCCTTGTAAGGGTTCAGCGCTGCTACGCTTAGGAGAATATCTCCTAAAAATTTCAGCACGTCGCCTAGCTCTTTCGTCTCTTTCTTGCTTTTGGATTTCTGCTAGACGATGCTTATCAATAAATAACGGATCAATCTCAGTATCCTTTGGCATAAACTGCTAGTTGGTCCCTAAACAACCAGGATTCGAGATCCGCCACTTTTAAGCAGCCCTCGGCAGATGCACCACTGATGGACCTAAAAACAGGCCGGCACTGGCTCATGCACTAGCCGGGCCTCGTCACTACGCACAAGACAACCCCTCGGCCTCGCGGCCAGGAGCGTCTATCAAAATCTCTGCCTTCCTAAACATTGCGTTTGTAATACGTTGTAGTCCAACTGATCCTAACCCAATATTACTCCTTAGAGGGAGTCCCTTTCACATAGCCAAAAGACTCGAATCACATACACATGGGGTTCCTCCTACCGATCGTGCTTCGTTGCATGGGCCTAGCACCGAGGTGATCCTCGTGCTACTAAGCTCTTAATTTTAATTATCATCCGTCCTAAAATGCTATGCATAGAAATCAGCAGCTTTCCCATCATTTCACACGGCATTTAGACATATTTCAACTTCTCTACCCTTCCCCGTTTAAATATTGCGTCGTTGCATAGATTTATAGGGTATTTTGACACCATTTTATGTATAAAAAGCGGAAAAAACCACACTAGCACAAGAAAGTGGGGTTGAACTAAGGCAAATCCTCATGCTTCAGTCCCCACAAAAATTCACAAACATTGCTCTTATTTATCCTTATTTTTCGGAACCCAAAATGTATTTTTCCCTATTTTTTAGGGTTTTTCCACCCTTTTCTTGCCATTTTTCCCATTTTCTCCCATTTTTTAATTACTGAAAATTAAGAACAGATTAGGGGCTGTGGCCCTTAGTTCATTTCAGCAAGAATAGAATTTCAGTAGATGTGGATTAATTTATTTTATCATTTTTAGCCCTAAAAAACCCATTTTTCCTTCATTTTTATGCTTTTTCGTGTTTCGGTTCATTGTTTTCTGCCATCCAACACATGGTTTTCCTGATTTTTAATGATGAAGGGACAGAAAACAACTCAAACCACGACATACTCGAAACTCAATCCATATGAACACATTTTTATCAACCAAATTTGCATAAAGAGACCATTTCCTTTGAAAAAATGATTATTACCGTGACTTGCGGGTTTTTCCATTTAATTTGATGCGGCCCACGACTGATTTCCAGCCACTAATTCTGCTTGGAATCAGCAATCTACAATGATTTGGCATTGCCCTTCAATCTTGTCAAGAATCGGCATCCGTCCCGACCGTCCATTTCCATTCTATCCTTCTACGCACGAACGGGGTTTAAGAGGAGAGAGGAGGAGGAGAGAGAAAGACTGAAAATGAGCTTCTTGCACAGTCCACCATATCTCGCGCGAAGGGCGGCGATGGAGAGCGAAATCATGCTGTAGACCGGCTGTGCCTTCATCTCCCTGGCTTATGTGTAGCCACCATCTCTCAATTGGGAGGGGGGGGCGCGTTTTTTTTGGCGGCTGAAAAACAGCCGCCGCCCCCCCCCCCCCCCCCCCCCCCCCCCCCCCCCCGCCCCCCCTACATCACGTTTTTTTGAGAGGGGGGGTACCAAAGGTCACCCCCCTCTCTTCACACCCTTTGGAATTTCCAATTTGGCCCCCTTTTTGGGCACCCCGGCCGGTTTCGGGCCAACTTCCGCATACGAGCTCCGATTGACATGTTGTAAATTTCTGGGCGTCCCTCTCGGCATCCCGGATAGGCCTGCAGCTCCGACACCCTGTCCTGACTGATAGAAAAATTACTAAAAATCCGGAGGTGTCACTTGGGCGCCCGTCGACTGCTTATGCTTAAAATCGTCCTAGATTGAGCCGCCGCCTTTGACGGTGAATATTTTTCCCTTGATATTCATAATTTTTAGCTATTTTTAAGCACTTCGCGTCACCTGAATTCCGCTCTCAGTTTATCAAAGCCCTCTTATTGCTTGATTAAACATATAATTGGAGTGTTCTTTTTCAGCAGGTTAGTTAGGAGTGTTGCTATAAAAGAATAATATAATTATTGATAAAAATTAGATACCATCTTGTCATCCCAAGTGTTAGGGTAAAGGCCTTTGTGGTCAGCTACCCATCTACTTACTAATCCTAACTATATATGTACACACTCATTTGTTATTCTTTGAGTGATAAGACAATAATATGATACTTGCAAGAGAGCTATTGGGAGGCACTATAAACACATTGTTCTCTCTCTCTCTCTCTCTCTCTCTCTCTCTCTCTCTCCCCATGTTTGTGCAATCTTTATTCTCCTTGTAGCTCCATCAATTGGTATCAAAGTGGGACAAACTCTCTAGTTAGTGTTGTGCCCATACAGGCTTGGTCTACATCAATTTTTGATACAACATTGTATTACACATGTTGTTTTGTCTCTTTCTACAATTTTGTACAGATTGTTTAAAATCTACAAAACAAGATAAGGCTTTTAGTGTTCACTATAGAGATGTTGTAGATAGATTATTGAGCACTATAAACTATGAGAAACAAGTAATTTTAGGTTATAGATTACACATTTTACAATTTTGGAGTATAATGTTGGCTGCTATTATATTTAACAAGTGTTACTAAAATGAAAAGTTTGATGTATGTACTATAGCAATTCTTGAGCTACATATATTGTCATAGTATCTATGAATATTTTCTCATGAACGAGCAAGACTACCATTCGTTGATGTATTGTAGTGGCTTTGGGAGATTATTTCCCAAGTACTGTTGAATAGTTGGATGCTATTGTGCTACTATATTTGTGAGAAAGTATTGATGTAGTAATACAATATTTTAACTATATACAATGATTTACACAACCATTGGATAATAATATATGAATTATTGTGAGAAATTGTTCATTTTCTATATTTTCTTAGTTTTGGTTATATAAGCAATATTGTAAAAATTGTGCTAGTTTCATAGTCCTATTTATTTATTTGTTGGTCGCTATCACTCGATACTTAGTTGCTATTTTGTACAAATGGATTCATGATCTATAATGGATATGGAACTATACAATGTAAAAAAGTTAGATAATATTAACTTTAGTTTGTGAAAGAGTAGATCTAAGATATCCTTATTCAAAAGAAGTAATTGAGGCCCATAGGAGGTATAGATGGGAAATTAGTAGATGTATGAATTAGTTGAAGCTTGATGCATTAACAAAATCCATTGTTAGATTGCACTTGGTAGAAACTCTAGATTTTACAATTATGAATTAGACCACTACACATGACTTATGGGAGAAGCTATGTGTTACTTATGAGAAGGATACTTGTCTCTAATAAGATGTATCTCTTGAAAAGTTATTTGAGTTGTAGATGAAGGAGGGCTTTGTATTGCCTCCCACTCAAAAATTGAAGTTCAAAGATGAGGTTAAGGAAATATTTTTGCTTTACATACATGCCTTATGGGACATCTTTAGAATAGCCACATCAATAATTTAGTTCCAAATAGTGGATTGAAGTTTAATGATGTTGTGGGTAGTTTATTGGATAAAGAGATACACAAGAAATCCATGGACCATGGTAGAAATGATAAGGCATTAGTAACTTGGGAAAAATAGGCAAAAATAGTATAAAGATAATAACTATGTATATGGTTGGTTATGTAGCACATGTAGGTCTAAGAAAGACATTGAATACTTCCATTGTGGCTCAATAGGTCATATAAATAAGTGAGTTACAAATAAAAATAAGAGCAAAAAGATAAGAAGAATGAGGACAAGGATGCTCATAGAAGGAAGGTAAAGATTTAGGAAAAAAAGTAGTGACTAAGCATTATAATGATGGTAAAGTATAATTTACTTTTACTCATCCTGCATATATGTTGGTTGTAGTAGATCAACAACTCTCTCAAGACTGGATACTTGATTCTAGTGCATCTTTTTTGGCAACTCCTCATAAGTAGTGGTTCTGTTAATATGACAAAAATAGGCATGGATCAATCCATCTTAGTAATAACTTTGTATATGATATAGTTGGTGTAGGTGATATGCAGCTTTCTTTTCAGATTGGATCTACTTTTACTCTTTTGGAATGTACACCATATACCCAAGCTTACTAAGAGCTTGATAGTTAGTTGGATAACTTGCGATAGTCTACTACTTTTGGGAGTCAGTCATAGAAAGCACATAAGGAATGGAAATGTTAATCTCATTTGGGTTACTTGCCTTCTTTTGATTTTTCTAATCTTTTAGTTTGTGAACATTGTATATGCGAAAACCATGCATGTTCAGTCCATAAGAAGAAAGAAAGAAGGAGTGAGTCACTTTAATTAGTGCACAACTATATACAAACACATGTACCTCTACAAAATCTATAGGGGCCATCCTATTTTATCACATTCATTGACGATGCAACTAGGAAAGTGTGGATTTTCATTATGGTAGGAAAGATAAGGCTTTGTGTTGTTTTTAGAAATTCATCCCCCAATGTCCTATAGGCATGATCACCAAATATGCCACCCATTTATAATGAAAACAAAGGATAGGTTGGGTACAAACCATCTCTATGATTCAGTAATGCTAAATACATTTGATTTGGCACTGCATGATTCCACAAAGTGTGAAACCTTATACACATTGTGGAATCCTTATACACTTTGTGGTACTGCATGATTTGGTACTTATCACTCAAATGTACCCCAAATGCCTCCATGGCTAGTAGCCTAGAGTTCCTCATGAAACTCCATCTTTATTTGTAATTACATAGCCTTATCACTAATAACTCGCAATGGAGCCCCTTTCTTCTTCTTTGTATGTTTCTAAAGATATCCATCTTTTAAAAAAAGCCCGTATGCCTTTCTTTTAATTCTCTTATATTCCTCTTTGAACCATTCAACTTTCTTGGATAGTGTGTTGAGGTACTAACATATTTTTAGCCATTCCTCTACATATAAGTTTTCCACAAGAATACTTATAAAGCTAAAACATAACTCCAAAGGTGTTTTTTAGTTGCTATCATTAGTGCGCACACTTTATTTATTGTTTTGTTCACTTTATGATTGTTGTCCATGTCAATTCACTTGCTAGATGTTAGAAAAGTATGTAGGATGAGTCTTTTGCTTCATAAATCATATACAACTAGAATGACCTAAATTTACTATTGGGAAACTTTGAAGCAAAGTAGAATTATGATTTTTAAAGAAAAGAATACAAGAATTGATGAAGAGATAGAATTTGATGGAGGGATAGACTCTATGCATCACATATGTTAAAAATCTAGATGTGTTATGAAATGGTGTCTAGTGTGACTCCATGGCATAGCATAGGGTTAGTTTGGCAAGACGGATCATTGTTTGCTGAGCTAGTAGTGCATGTGGGGTATAATCTATGAAACAAATCCATCATTGCTTTGTGCTTGAGTCCCTCTAGACAAGCTGATCGCTTGTCTTGTAGTAGTGCAAATGATGTAGAAAGGATATGTCAACTTTATATAAAGTATATATGCATTCTAGCATACAATGATTAATTTGACAACGGCCATCATCTTCTTCTTTTGAAACAACCGTCTGTTGATCTTGTTTATTTATTTATTTTATTTATTTTCTTAGTTCTTATTTGTTTCTTACTACATTTGGTCTCCTCTCCTCTTTGTGCCACATAAGATTAGAAGCAATATTGAGAGCTGGATTTTAGAACCCCATATGTTCATTGAAGCTCGTTTTTGGAGCCAAAAAGTGTCCAGAGGCATTAAAAAGCCAATTTTCATGAAAAATCAAACAATGGCGGATGCCCAAGCTAGAGTTTTCCTAGATGCATTTCGACGTCAGGAATCCAACACAAGTCTCGGTTTGTCGAGATTGGAGATTGTTTGACCCCCCATTTAATCCCCGCAAGGTTTAGCGTTCTAAAGTAGCTACTAGATCCAAGAGTTGTGAAGTGCGCGATGGGGCCCAAGTTTATAGATTTTGATGTCACGAAGCTAGCCATCTAGTCAAATTGTGAATCGGAGTCTGTTTGCACCCCCAAACAGGCCGAAAACCCTCCATGACAGTGTGAAAGTGATTTTTTGAAGTTGAAATTTTATAAATGAAATGAAACACTAAATGAAGAAAACATGCAAAAAACATATTGAGATGCAGGGAGGGGGTGTTTTTTTTTTGGGATTTATGTGCCTCTTGGATGCTTAATCATGTAGAGACAGAGAGAGGGAGATCCTTGATCTATGGAGAGAGGGCAAGATTTTGATGGTGATCCGGTTTTTTTACAACCCGGATTACTACCACAAAATTTGGCCAAAGTCCCTATCAAGAGCTTACCATATCACTTTGGGTTTACTCTTCAAGCACTAGGTATGCTAGATTGCTTCTCGATTATGATAACTCTAGAAAATGGGGGGAACAAGTTCTTAGGAGGCATGTCAATGTAAAGGGTAAAAGGGATAGTTATCTTAGTGAAGATGAAAATGGATTACACCTAGGAGTTGAGTGAGTGCATAGATTTTTCAAAGGACTAGCCTCCAACTACACATGGGCTCCACTTGCATCACTAAGATTTGGAATCTATCACCATCATTAGAGGACACCTCACCCTAGCACACAAGTCAACATCCACATCATGGTGTCATTTGGATCTTACATAAAAGCTTACAAGCATGGACCCCTTCTGTCACATGCTTATATGTATTTATATATATATATGGGGGACTAAAGTCAAAGCAGCTTTTGGAAGCCGTTTTTTATAATCTCGATAACTCCCAAGCAAAAGCAAATTTCAAGAAAATTTCCACGATGCCCGATCGGTTTCGACCTGATCTACAAAGTTGCAGAAGAAACTTTTTTCAAATTCCTCACGGATTTGAAGTTACGAAGGCGCAGATTGCTGGCTACATGCAATTTGCTTCTCTCTTTCACTACACCAACTTTCCACTCTATCCTTCTTGTAAATATATTATAATAATGTGCTTTGGGCACCCACCTCTTGTAATCTAGCTCCATTTCTCTATTTTGTCTACCACTACACTTGGCTTCTTGCATGATGACCAAGGTGGGGACTTGTCCCATCCACTATTCTCCATATTTTCAAAGATGCCATACATAATCTAGGATTATGTTAATCAAGAAGATTAACTGAATCTAATCCCTCATGGAGGCTATATAAAGAGCCCATGGAGAATGAAGAGGGAGAAGGACAATGACAAGCCCATGAGAGCACTCTAGAATACCCTAATCTCTTTGAGGTGAGCTATGAGTGAGTTCTTTTATTATGTAGCATAATGGCAAGCTTCCTCTACCTGTTCTCCTATTATCTCCCTCTCTTCTCATCTTCTCATTCCACGTAGCATAATGGCAAGCTTCCTCTATTTCTTTTCCTATTATCTCCCTCTCCTCTCATCTCTCTCTCATATTCTAATATGGTGTCTAGTACATATATTCTCTCTTGTAAATTTGTGTCTTGGTTCTCTTGATTCTCTTTGAGAAAAAGGATGTCCTAGCCCATCCTCCCTTTGGCTAGGTAGTGCCCCTCTTTAGTTCTCTTAGTGAGGATTGGAGGTTGGATGGGTAAGAGGCAACCCGTTCATCATTTCAGCCCTCATTTTTGGTACCCCACTGAGGACATTCTCAACCACAATTCTCTACCTCCTTATGTGAGACGATACAACACATGGTGGTGCATCCTCTACAACAAGTGCCCCAAGTGGCTCTTTTCCAACGCATTCACCAACTTTTTTTGAAGGTGGTTGAATTCCACGACTCCCACAATGGTCTCCCAAGGAAGCCGAAGAAAGGAAGTATGCCTGTCGGATGACGGCACGTATGCGGGTAAAAGGTGTTCACCTTAGAAATTCCATTCTCTCACAACGGAAAAAATCATGTTGCCATCAATTGCTAGGTTCTGATAATTGTGGTGAGTGTTTTGCAAACAAAGTGAAGGCCCTTCTGGGAGGTCCTCGTCTCCAAATCATCAAATCCCTCTCTCTCTGGCCTAATCCACATCAAAGGAGGACAACTATGCATGAACGGTGTGGAGTTTTGTAGAAGTGCAAAGTATAAAGACTACCTTCAACTGTTGTTAGCTCGAAGGTTGGGTGTGGTTGAAAAGGTGGCCATCACACCTTGTGAAATATATGTCACCGAGGATGGACACACTAAGGCAAGAACAATCACTGGTGAGCAAATTCTCTGTATAGCAAAGTTGGTGGGTTCCAAAAAGAAACACTCTGGGAAAAATCCTTCATAATTCAAGAAAATGCATTCCCTCTACTCCCTTAAGTAGTCTCCACTCATGAATAATAATAATGGCCCGAATTTTTACACCTTCCACTCTGTACAAAACATTCGAGTTAATGTATGCATCAGTAGGAAGATTTTCTTCCAGCAGCATCTTGTCATGTACTTTGGGGCTGAAAGATTAAGAGAGATTCTTGTATCACCAGAACCTATAATCTTCCCAATGCTAGACTACAATGCATCCTTCAATGCACATGTCTTTATCCTATTATAATAGTTTCTCATGAATCACCACGAGTTGTATGGACCTATTTGTCCACTTGCTATGCAAACTGTGCATATTGTAGCCAGCACAAAGCTTAGATTCCAAGGCATTATTAGAAGCATACTAGGTCCTAGATGTCTTGCTGAAATCAATGCATCTGTAAACCCATTCATCCTTCCCCTTATAAAATACAACTTAAGTCTAGACATATTCATCTTCGTACTCTACTAAGGCAACATGGAATTTCCAAGTTTTTTTGGGCACAAAGGGGAGAAAGCTCTAGACTTTTTGGATGACTTAGAAATGGCCTTCCTAGTCACAGGCCGGGATGATGAAGCAACCAAAGTACGGGCCTTCCCTTTAGTTCTAAAGGGTGATTCTCGAGTGTGGTATCAAGCTCTCTCGGAGGTTACAAGGGGTAATTGGGAGGATCTCAAGACCGCATTCATGCACAAGTACCAAGATACAAAGCCACCTGAAGATATTTGGAGACAGCTCTTAGATCTTCGCCGAACCGTAGCAGGGGAGTACCAAGAGTATGAAGGCATGTTTATAAAATTGTGGGATAAATGGACAACCTCCTTAGCCAAGGGAGAAAGAGTACCTGATTGCCTTAAGAAAGATTGTTTTCTAGCCGGACTCCATCCTCTACTAAGGAAGAAGGTCAAAGGAAAGTTTCCCACATCCTATGAAGAATCAGTCACTTATGCGAGGGAGAAAGATAGAAAATTGAAGTATCAAGCCCAGTTGAAGGGGGGAGTTGAGCCCATGCAGGTTTTACCAACCATGCCAAGGCCTAGAGAAATAGCAAAGGCCCCACCTGAACCGGAGATGCCATAGCAAGAGCTCCTACAACGCATTACTAATCAACTTGAAAGCCTTTCGTTAAATTTGGTGCAAGGAGTACGACCCCTCCCCTCATAAATGAAGGCGATCGAGGTCCAAGGAGGCAAGAAAGAGAGTATGTTTGCTATAATTGTGGGGAGACTGGCCATGGTATGTACTTTTGCCCTCATTCTAGGTGTTTTCCAGGAAATGGTTTCCAACCAAGAAGGAGGGGACAATAAGTGATACCACCTAGGAAAAGGTTTGTTCCACTGAATCCAGGGCCTCCACCACCGGTTCAAGTTCTCCAGCATCCTCGACCACTTGCAGAGATGCCGCCCTTGCCTATCCACCCGCCAGAGAATCATGATGTTAGGATAATTAGTTTAGATGAGAGTGATGTTAAAGGGAAGGCCAAAGTAGTAGAGGTTGAAGCAACGCCGGTGAAGAAAGCTCGTAGAATTGAGAGAATGGAGCCTACACCCACCAAAGGAGGTTGAAAATATGGAAGAGGAGGTAGAGTCATCAATGGCTGCAAAGACACGCAACAGTAAAAAGAGAAGGGATCGCTCACGCCGACACATTGAGCCAGATGATTTTTCCATGGGTAAAGGTACTAGAGTTTATGATTTGCTTGCTGATGTGAGGAATCAAGGGTAAAAAATTTCATGGCCACAATTACTACATCTATCTCCAACAGTGCGGCGACAATGGTCCAAGATGGTAAGCATTAGACCCATGAAGAATAGACATGTGAATGCAATCCAGGCTAGAAAGATGAAAGATATTGTGCCTCTAGTGGAAGCCAAAATCAATGGGCAGAGAGTGTCAAAGACATATGTGGATGGAGGTGCAGAGATTTGTGTCATGACGGAAAAGTTGATGCATCGTTTGGGATTAGAGGTAAATGAAACTACTAAATTTGGGGCCAAAATGGCTAACAATGTAGTAGTAAATTGTTTGGGAGTTATAAAGAAAGTCAAGGTAAAGGTGTGTGGAGTGCAATTGGAGCTTGACATGTATGTGATGCCAGTGAAGGGGGACGGCTATCCGCTCATTCTCGGGCGACCATGGCTAATGGGAATGAAAGCCAGACAAGATTGGGAGATAGGGGCTTTAGAGCTAAGGCCACAAAAGGGGCTGCAAAAAAAATGGAAGAGCACTATCTACAACATGAAGGAGGGCCGACAGGAGGATCTTGTGTTAGAGACCACCGTTGATGAATGGAGTTCCAGGAGGGTTGGTCATCTATGACAGAGGGAGAGTCTTCTAATGAGGAGGAAGAAAGCTCTCTAGAAGTGATGGGGATTACATTAAAAGGGCCTTCTAGTAGTGAAATTCCACAGCAGCTTCCAAAGGTCGAGAAGGAGGGGTTAGAAAAAATGTTGGCTAAGGATCTATCAGTTGAGGAGAAGGCAGCCTACATGGAAGTGGTGATAAAACACTCTGCACTTTTTATTTCTGATTATGAACACATCACAGGTGTGACAGCAGTACAACATCACATTAATCTAAAAGAGGGAGCAAGGCCGGTGGTGCAGCGACTACGACGGTTGGGAGTAGTTCAACAAAACGCTCTACTCACTGAGGTGCAATGACTTTTGAAGGCAGGCTTCATCTATCCAATAGGGGACTCAGAGTGGGTTTCACCTGTGGTGGTGATACCCAAAAAGAATGGAAAATGGAGGATTTGTGTGGATTACAAGCCGCTAAATGGTGCAACTAAGAGAGATCACTTTCCTCTTCCCTTTCAGGATGAAATACTCAACGAGGTGACCGGGCATGAGGGAGGATTTGCGTAGATTACAAGCCGCTAAATGCTGCAACTAAGAGAGATCACTTTCCTCTTCCCTTTCAGGATGAAATACTCAACGAGGTGACCGGGCATGAGAGATACACTGTTTGTGATGGGTATTCAGGTTATTTCCAGATTCGAATAGCTGAGGAGGATCAACAGAAGACCACCTTCATTACACCTTGGGGTTGTTTTGCTTACAAAGTAATGCCATTTGGATTAACAAATGCCCCAGCTACCTTCCAACGATTCATGAATTATGTATTCCAGCCATATTTTGGGAAATCCATCAAGGTTTTTATTGATGATTTTTGTATTTATAGTTCTAAGGCTCTACATCTAGGGAAGATGGATGAAGCTTTCAACCGACTCGCACAAATGGGAGGGCAGTTAAACCATGAGAAGTGTCACATTGGCGAAAGTAGTGTAACTTTGTTAGGGCATGTCGTAAGTGAGAGGGGCATTGAAGCAGATCCAAACAAAGTTAAGGCCCTATTGGCGGTGCCATCACCATCCTCTGTGAAGCAACTAACCTCTTTCATTCAGAAGGTGAGATATATGGGGCGGTTCATTCATCTCCTCTCCCAATTGATATTTCCACTGCAACAGTTAACCCACTCTGAGGAGCTCCTGTGGAGTGACGAAAGCGAAAGGTGCTTTCACGAGGTGAAGAAGGCTCTTAGCACCCTTCCTATAATTTTACAGCCTTGCTGGGATCAAGAGTTTTTTGTCAACCCGAGTTTTGGGGAAGATGCTCTAAGGGAAGCACTAATACAAAAGGATGCTAAAACTGGCCTAATGAGACCGATTTACTTTTCTAGTAGAGTAATGACAGCATCAGAACGAGGGTACAAGATGGTCGAGGTGATGGTTTTGTCTCTAATGTTTGCTGTAAGAAAATTTTGTCCTTATCTTCTCCCTAGGCCATTCACAGTGATCACGGAAGAGAATTTTCCCTATGCCTTACAGCACATGGACGTTTCAGCCAGAATCGCTAAGTGGGTGATACAACTCCAAGAGTTTGACTACACCTTCAAGGTGGAGGATTCTACTCAAGCTTGCCTAGCTGATTTGTTGACCCATAGATGTCATCAAAAGAAGGAAAAAGAGAAGGAAAAAGTAAAAGAGGAGACACCTCCTTTTGAGGAGCCGCCACGGGTGGAGAATGCCCATGCCCTCTACTTCGATGGGGCCTACAAGCGTATTAAAGACAGAGCGACAATAGGAATAGTGGTGTTCAGTCCGAAGGTGACAAAATTTATGGAGAAGCTATCAGCTTGGAGGATGTCCATTCTAACAATGAGGTAGAATATCAAGCCTTGCTTTTAGGTTTGAGGTGGTGTCTCTCACATGGTGTCACTCGACTTAATGTTTTTGGGGATTCTATGCTAATTCTTAAGCAAATGAAAGGAATCTGGTCTTGTAAAAATGATAACTTAGCAGTGAAAATGAGAGAAGCTAAAATTCTTATGAGAAAGCTACAGAAAGCCCAAATCTATTTTGTGCCAAGGCTCACAAATGGCAATGCAGATGCTCTAGTAGCTGAAAAATTGAAAGAGGTAATGGTGGGCATCATTACAGTAAAGCTTCCCTTGTTTCACGGTAAGTTTCAACTACAAGATGTGCTTTATTTTCTTAAGCATGGTGAGGCACCTACACATATGAGTAAGAGTGAGAGAAGGTGGCTGGCTACTAAGGCCACTAAATACCGCTTGATAAATGATGTGTTGTATTGCAAAGGAAAGGATGCAGTACTTAGAAGGGTGCCAACAGCAAATGAGATTATGGATGTGATTAAGAGCTACCATGAGGGGGTTTGTGGCGGACATTTTGCTCAAGAAATAACCAACAGGAAGATTCTCCAAGCCGGTTTTGTGTGGCCTAGTCTATATCGAGATGTGCAACATTGGTGCCGCATTTGTGACGATTGCCAAAAGGCCGGACCAAGGAAGCTAGTGCATGAGGAACAAAATCCCATAACTACATATGGCCCATTTGAGAAATGGGGGATTGATGCAATAGGGCCACTCCCACAAACCCAGTATGGCAAGAAATACATCATAATGGGTGTGGACTACATGACGAGGTGGGCAGAGGCTTCAGCAACTAGTAGAATCACAGCCCAAGAAGTGGAAAAATTTGTGTTTGAAAATATTTGTTGCAGGTTTGGCACACCTTTGGAAATTATCTCAGATCGGGGTCCTGGTTTTAGGGAGAACCTAGTAAGGGAGCTAATGGAAAGGCTAAAAATCAAGCACATGCACTCTACTCCCTACTACCCACCACAGTGTAATGGTTTGGTCGAAAAAGTGAATGGGCTGATTTGTAAAATAATTACCAAGCAAGTACACATGCACCCCAAGCACTGGGATAAAAAATTGAGTGCAGCTCTTTGGGCCTACAGGACTTCATTTAGAACCTCACTTGGCTATACTCCATTTCACCTCGTCTATGGCCAAGAGGCTTTGCTTCCTATAGAGGTGGAACTGGCCAGTTTGCGTGTTTTAGTAGCCAATCGAGAGAAGAATCAAGATAAGAAGTTAGAGGAAAGGATCTTAGATCTAGAGAGGCTGGAGTTAGACAGAGAAGCAGCAGTCCAACACTATTCCATGCAGGCTAAAGAGAGAAGGAATACATTTAATAAGAAGCTGGCTAGCAAACACATAAGGGAAGGATCACTTGTGCTACGTTATGATAACCGCTTTGATAATAGAAAGGATGCTAAACTTGTGTTCAAGTGGGAAGGGCCATTCATGGTCATAAGGAGATATCCAAATGGCAGCTATAAGCTAGGTGACATGGATGGGAAGGTTCACAAGACAAGGGTAAATGGATGGCGACTGAAGCCTTATTTTCAAAGAAATATGAACACTTTGGAGCAATCCTTCAATGAAGAGCAACCAATGAGGGGTGCAGTCCTCCTTGCTCTATTGGACCATCATTATCAAGCTAAAGGCATGAATACCTCTAGCCTAAGGGGAGGGCTAATGATTCGGGTTTTTTACAACCTGGATTACTACCACAAAATTTGGCCAAAGCCCCTATCAAGAGCTTACCATATCACTTTGGGTTTACTCTTGAAGCACTAGGTATGCTACATTGCTTCTCGATTATGATAACTCTAGAAAATGGGGTGAACAAGTTCTTAGGAGGTATGTCAATGTAAAGGGTAAAAGGGATAGTTATCTTAGTGAAGATGAAAATGGATTACACCTAGGAGTTGAGTGAGTGCATAGATTTTTCAAAGGACTAGCCTCCAACTACACATGGGCTCCACTTGCATCACTAAGATTTGGAATCTATCACCATCATTAGAGGACAACTCACCCTAGCACACAAGTCAATATCCACATCATGGTGTCATTTGGATCTTACATAAAAGCTTACAAGTGTGGACCCCTTCTGTCACATGCTTATATGTATTTATATATATATGGGGGACTAAAGTGAAAGCAGCTTTTGGAAGCCGTTTTTTATAATCTCGATAACTCCCAAGAAAAAGAAAATTTCAAGAAAATTTCCACGATGCCCGATCGAATTCGACCTGGTCTACAAAGTTGCAGAAGAAACTTTTTTCAAATTCCTCACGGATTTGAAGTTACGAAGGCGCAGACTGCTGGCTACATGCAATTTGCTTCTCTCTTTCACCACACCAACTTTCCACTCTATCCTTCTTGTAAATATATTATAATAATGTTCTTTGGGCACCCACCTCTTGTAATCTAGCTCCATTTCTCTATTTTGTCTACCACCACCCTTGGCTTTTTGCATGATGACCAAGGTGGGGACTTGTCCCATCCACTATTCTCCATATTTTCAAAGATGCCATACATAATCTAGGATTATGTTAATCAAGAAGATTAACTTAATCTAATCCCTCATGGAGGCTATATAAAGAGCCCATGGAGAATGAAGAGGGAGAAGGACAATGACAAGCCCATGAGAGCACTCTAGAATACCCTAATCTCTTTGAGGTGAGCTATGAGTGAGTTCTTTTATTATGTAGCATAATGGCAAGCTTCCTCTACCTGTTCTCCTATTATCTCCCTCTCTTCTCATCTTCTCATTCCACGTAGCATAATGGCAAGCTTCCTCTATCTCTTCTCCTATTATCTCGCTCTCCTCTCATCTCTCTCTCATATTCTAATATGGTGTCTAGTACATATATTCTCTCTTGTAAATTTGTGTCTTGGTTCTCTTGATTCTCTTTCAGAAAAAGGATGTCCTAGCCCATCCTCCCTTTGGCTAGGTGGTGCCCCTCTTTAGTTCTCTTAGTGAGGATTGGAGGTTGGATGGGTATGAGGCAACCCATTCATCATTTCAGCCCTCAATGGTAACCATGTGTAATATGATGAAGAGAATGAAATTCTATTTTTAGTCTTTCTCTCTCCTCTCTCCTCTCTCCTCTCTCCTCATGTTGCCAATTCATATGGATCCATTCAAGGGAGAGAGAGGGAGATCCCTGATCTATGTAGAGAGGGCAAGATTTTGATGGTAACTATGTGTAATATGATGAAGGGAATGAAGTTATGATTTTTAGTCTTTCTCTCTCCTCATGCTGCCCATTCATATGGATCAATTCAAGAGAGAAGGGAGTGGGATTTGATGATGAATTTGGATCAAATGATGAGGTTGAAGTGATAGAGGACATAGGCTGGGATAGGAGAGTGCTTCAACGGCAAAGGAGAAGCATCAGTGGGCCTCCCGATTTCGAGATGCACGCCTTGAAACCCACGTTTCTTATGAGTAAGCAATCCTTCTTTTCGTTTTATGAAAAATGGTTGAAGGAAGTGTTTGATGATGTTGTTCTTGATTTTCTATGTTGCATTCTCTCTTAAATGTAGAAGAAACAAGAAAATTTAATGATATAATGATTTCCCGCAAAACACGCAAAACCCGCAAGTTGTGGTTTTTATGAAAATGATGGAAATTGGGGGTTTTGTTGGGGTTTTTGGGGTCATATGAGATGAAAATCGATAGGGAAATAATGCTGAGCATACTTGATCGAAATAAATCAATAATTTTGAAATATCATAATTTTTGGGATAAATAAATAAGGAAAAATAGAAAAAATGGGAGAAAAAATAGATTTTTGTGCTCAATAATGAGGAAAAAATATGATTCATGTTTGTGAATGTGTAACAAGGATGAGGCATGGGGGATAAGCCTCATTTCAGCCTTGTTTTTAGGTTAGGGTGCATTTTTATCGTTTTCTATATGAAAAATGATATAAAAATGAACCCTACACCTATGTAACGTTGCAAAACCTAAATGGTTAGGGGAAAGAGGGGTTATGAAAGTGAGTAATCATCGAAATTGTTTTTAATTTTTAATTTTTTGATTTATGCAAAGAATGTAGGCCATTGAAAATGTAAATTCAAAGAGACTAGTAGCATGAAGAAATTCGGTGCTAGTCTTTAGCAATGCCGCAATAACGCATAGGGTGAAAATCATTAAAGAATTACTTTGCACACCACGTGATTGATTTCTAATCATAAAATGGTTTCACACAATGGTCATACACTTCTATATTTTGCATGCCATATGGTATAAAACCTGGATGCATAGCACTTGATTGCCAAATAAATGACCAATGTGGAGTGTGTAAGGATACACTTGCTGTAGGGTAGACGATCAGTTATTAGGGAAAGTACTTGGTGAGGAAACATTGAAGTCTCCTGGATCATTCAAAATCAAAGAGTGGAGTATGTTCCTATGTTCTTTATGTTGAGGTAGCACACCTTGGGACCAATCCCTGAGGTGTAGGAGAGTTGCAGTGGGGCCACGACATTCAGCTGAGGGGTGCCTCCTCTATGTTTGTGCTAGCTGGTGATTTATACCAAAATGTGTTGGATTTTCCTTTGAAGAGAAGGAAAGGGAAAGATTTTGATGGCAGCCATGTGTAATACGATGAAGGGAATGAAATTCTGATTTTTAGTTTTTCTCTCTCCTCTCTCCTCTCTCCTCTCTCCTCTCTCCTCATGCTGCCCATTCATATGGATCAATTCAAGAGAGAAGGGGGTGGGGTGTGATGAAGAATTTGGATCAAATGATGATGTTGAAGTGATAGAGGACATGGATTGGGGCAGGGGAGTGAGTTAGTGGAAAATGAGAAGTGTCAGCGGGGCCTCCCGATTTCGAGATACGTGCCTTGAAACCCGCGTTTCCTATGAGTAAGCGATCCTTCTTTTTGTTTGATGAAAAATGGTTGAAGAAAGTGTTTGATAATGATTGTTCTTGATTTCCTATGTTGCATTCTCTCTCAAATGTAGAAGAAACAAGAAAATTTAATGGTATAATGATTTCTCGCAAAACATGCAAAACCTGCAAGTTGTGGTTTTTATGAAAATGATGGAAATTGGGAGTTTTGTTGGGTTTTTTGGGGTCATATGAGATGAAAATCAATAGGAAAATAATGTTGAGAATATTTGATCAGAATAAATCAATAAATTTGAAATATCATAACTTTTGGGACAAATAAATAAGGAAAAATAGAGAAAATGGGAGAAAAAATAGATTTTTGCGCTCAATAATGAGGAAAAAATATGATTCATGTTTGTGAATGTGTAACAAGGCTGAGGCATGAGGGATAAGCCTTAGTTTAGCCTTTTTTAAATGTAAAAGTACGTTTTTATTACTTTTTATTTGAAAAATAATAAAAAAATGAACCCTACACTTATGCAACACTACAAAACCGAAATGGTTAGGGGGAAGAGGGGTTGTGAAAGTGAGTAATCATTGAATATGTTTTAAATTCCTATTTATTTGATTTACGAAAAGAATATATGCCGATGCAAATTTAAATTTAAAGAGACTAGTAGCACGAAGAAATTCGGTGCTAGCCTCTAGCAATGCCGCAATAACGCGTTACATGGTATAAAACCTGGATGCATAGCACTTGATTGCCAAATAAATGACCAATGTGGAGTGTGTAAGGATACTCTTGCTGTAGGCTAGACGATCGGTTATTAGGGAAAGTGCTTGGTGAGGAAACATTGAAGTCTCATGGATTGTCCAAAATCAAAGAGTGGAGTATGTTCCTATGTTCTTTATGTTGAGGCAGTGCACCTTGGGGCCAATCCTTGAGGTGTAGGAGAGCTGCAATGGGGCCATGGCATTCAGTCAAGGGGTGCCTCCTCCATGTTTGTACTACGTGGTGATTTATGCCAAAAAATGTGGGATCTCCTTTGAGTAGAAGGGAAGGGCAATCGTTGGACTACATTCCACTACAAACACCATATCTATATTAGTGGTTAGAGTAGAGTGTGCCTTAGACGCTCCTGTCTGCGAGGCCGTGTGTGGGTGTTGTCTTAGAGTGTGAGAGGTACTGAATAGTGCTAGAGAGCCAGTGTTGGGCCTGTTTTTGGTCCTGAAAAATATCCTTGGTTTGGAAATACCAGAAAATAGCTTTTGATTGATATGTAGAATGAGTCGCCCTAAATGCTAAAAACAAATTAGGGTTGTGATCAACAACTTGATGGATTACATGTGAAAAAATGCTCAATTGATCTGGATGGGGCATGTAATTTACTTGCAGTGGATTGGGGCATGAGGTCTATCCATAGCCCTAATTTTTAAACTAACAATATGTAATTATGCACTAGTTCTAGATAGATTGACCTTGAGAAGATTTGAGTTATTTCTATCCATTACTACCCAAAAATAACCAAATTGTAAGAGAGGCATGAGAGGAGAAAAAAATAGAGAAGAGAGAGAAAGGAGTGCAAAGGAGAGAGAATATTATAGATAGTAGAGAGAAAGACTAGAGAAGGAGAGGAAAAGATAGAAATACGTCAGAGAAAGAAAGGATAGTCCAAAGCTATGCAAAGAGCTATGTAATTGTACACGCGCTACAGACACAATTTATTTGTAATTAAAATGAACCCCCACCGTCATGCATGCATTCGCTTTGCACCATAGATCACGTAAGTTGTAACAATGAATTGCATTTTTAGAGACCCCCAGTGAGTCAAGTCAGTCTAAGTAGGGGTTGAGATTGTGGAATCGACTCACTATGCATTAATGGTTAATTAATAATAAACTGCAATCTAATTTGTACATAGCTAAAATGAATTCAATAGTGTTCACGCATCCACATTCATTGCACCATAGGTTTATGCAATGTGTTTACAGGGATTGGGATTTGTTAAGTCCGAGATGTAGGTCTTATTCATCTCTCTTTATTCTGTTGGTCCAAGTCTTGGATTCTGTTTGAGTCTGGTCATTGCCTGGGGTACGGTGTGTTTGAGTTTTTTTTAAATTGATTGATTGATTATGTGGGATCAGGGTGTCTGCTTGTTGCATAGCATGAAGCTTTCGGTCGCATGATGGTGCACATGTCGGATGCCATAAGCGTGCGTAGTGAGCGTCAGAAGGTCCCCCGGAACAAAAGAACTCTACTTTTTGCACAAAATTCAAGGTAGAATGCATGCACGACATGAACAAGAGACCAATTGGGTGCAATCTCTCCCCATGCCTTGTGTGAGAACTCCACAAAGCATGTATTTTATGTATTAATCATCTTCAAGCTCAAATAATAGCCCAAATTATAAAATAGCACGCTTTTAGCTTTTGAGTTTGCTTTAGTGCCAAATAGAAATAAAGCTAATGGGCGGGTGCCCAAGAAGTCAGGCATACCCAATACAGTGTCCAAATACAAATATCATAATCGTGCGCCCATGCGCATACAAAAATAATAAATAAATATCCAACGCCTTGATAAATAGGCGCAACAAAATATAGGTGCCATGCCTAAGGTATGCGCCCATCAAAATATAGATGAAAACTCGAATACACGCTATCCTCCAATGCTTTCCACCGCTGCTGCTGCTATCTCTACACATCAACTGAAGCATTCACAATCGTTAGTAAAATAATACAATTAAACCGAAAAAAGTGAATACCTAATAGTCTTTAGCTACATAAATAAGTCAATTGATCAATCATAACCTTAATTTATCACGAGTGCGCACTCTAAACTCATAAAATTTTATTAATTTAATATGTATTTTGCGGAATCACCCGCTATGGAATCACCCATGTCCACACTAAATTAACGAAACACCCCAAAAGGATAGGCTTCCCCATCAACTTCTCGCACAAAGAATCCACTTTGTGTATGAGCCCCGATAATAAAAGTTTACGGAATCCACCGTAAAACCTCACGGAATCCACAGTGGCACGGAATCCATCGTGAAATATGCCTCCTGGCATCATACCCATGGGGTGGGATAGCAATTGTCCTCAATTGCTATTATCTCAATGTGGAGCTAACAGAGTGGGGAAAGCATTTAATTCTCTAGCGTGCATCCATTGGGCCTCTTCAACAGGATGGTTTTTAAACTTGACCAAATATCTAGAATATCTACGGCTAGTTCTAGTGGTTATAAAGTCAGTATCTATAATAGCTTCAGGTTCAAGGATTTCAGTCTCTTCATCTAACAAAGGTGGGTTTTCATAGACAGGATGTACAAGTAATTGGCCTCTAAAGGGTCGTAATAAACTAATATGAAAGGCGTTGTGAATTTTCCAATGTGGTGGTAGTTCTAACTTAAATGCATTGTCATTGATTTTGTGAATGATCTTAAATGGTCCATAGAGTCTAGGTGCTACTTTCACAACTGGGTGTTTATCTACACTTTGTAATCTACGTTTTTCTATTCTTAACCAAACATAGTCATCAACTTTGAAATTCATGGCCTGTCTTTTCTTATTGGCTTGCTTTGTATATGATTGCTGGGCTTTGGCAATCATGTCTTTAACCTCATCAAAAATAGTAGTGTGCATGTTAGCAATGTCATCAGCACTTTGAATTTTATTTGATAAAGATGCAACAGGTGTAGACAATCTATAACCATAAATCACTTCAAATGGTGCTTTCTTTGTAGCTGTGTGTGGTATATTGTTATATGCAAACTGAAGTAAATGTAGATGTGTATCCCATGTGTGTGGTTTAGAAATAGTGTAAGAACGTAAAAGATCTAAAATAGTACTGTTAGTAGCTTCTATTTGACCATTTGTTTCAGGATGAAATGCAGATGAAAAATCAATCTTGTTCCTAAGTTAGCAAATAAAGTAATCCAAAAATTATTACAAAATCTAGAATCACGGTTAGAAATAATAACTTTTGGTAAACCATGATCAGTGAAAATAATTTTCTAAAATAGTTGAGTTGCTTGAGATGCTATTAAAGTTTTCTTGCATGGAATGAAATATGCTTGTTTACTAAACCTGTCTACAATAGTCCAAATCATATCATGGTTAGCTTTAGTGTTAGGTAAACCAGTAATAAAATCCATAGAAATCTGTTCCCATGGTCTTGATGGAATAGATAAAGGCATTAGTAAACCATACTGTTTACCATGATGTCTCTTAACTCTTTGACAAACTAAACATTCAGAAACAAAGTTAGATACATCAGTGTCCATATGTGGCCAATAAAAATCTTCAGTCAATGTACGCAAAGTAGATATAATACCTCTATGACCTTGATATGGAGGACAATGAATCTTATTCAAAACAAAAGATCTAAATGGAACTGTAACACATAATCTCTTTTCATAAAACATGAATCCATCATTGTAAGACAGTGAATCAATAGGAATCAAGTTATTTGCAAAAATCAGCTTGAAAAGTAATGTCTTGATGATAAGTATCTTTCATAGGGATAAGGGAATCAAATGATATGACAGAGATATTATGAATGGTGGGTCTTCTACTTAAAGCATCGGCTATTACATTCTCTTTTCCTGGTTGATATTGTATAAGGGGATGAAAACTTTGAATGAAAGCTGCCCATTTGATATGTCGGTCAGAGATTTGGGGTTGACTAAGGAGATATCTAATACTTTATTGGTCAGTATTAATCATAAAATCAGAACCCATTAAGTAATGTTTCCACTGACGTAGGGCTTGTACTACAGCTAGCAATTCCTTATCATAAATAGAATATTTAAGTTCGGATGGTTTCAGTTTACAGCTAGAATAAGCTCTGGGATGATTATCTTGCATAAGTACAGCTCCTATTCCAGATCCGCTAGCATCAGTAACTACTAAAAAGAATGGTCTATTGAAATCAGGTAGTTGTAATACAGGAGCATGGATTAATGCATGTTTCAATAAATCAAAAGATTTTTGTTGATTATCAGACCAATGATAAACAATGCCTTTCTTTAAAAGTTTAGTCAAAGGCAAGGCAAGTAATGAAAAGTTTCGCACAAACTTTCTGTAAAAACTAGCAAGACCTAGAAAAGAATATAATTCATGTACAGTTTTGGGTATGGGCCAATTCAATATTGCTTCTATCTTCTTAGGGTCAACCTTAATACCTTCTGATGACACAATATGACCTAGATATTCAATTTCTGTTTAAAAGAACTCACTCTTTTCGAAATTAGCATACAATTGATTATCTTTCAACAACTTGAAAACTAAAGATAGATGTTCATAATGCTCTTTCTCATTTTTACTGAATACCAAGATATCATCAAAGAATACTATAACACAATGCTGATATTTCAAGAATATGCGATTCATCATTCGACTAAATATAGCAGGTGCATTAGTCAATCCAAAAGGCATCACTAGAAATTCATAATGTCCAAATTGTGTTCTAAATGCAGTTTTGAATATATCAGATTTATCTAATCTCACTTGATGATAACCAAATTTAAGATCTATCTTACTAAATATGGCAGAACCTTGTAGTTTATCCATAAGATCATCTACCCTAGAAATCAGATATCTATTCTTAACTGTATTCTTATTTAGGGCACGATAATCAATGCACATGCGATAAGTATTATTATTCTTCTTTACCAATAAAACATGTGCACCAAATGGAGAACTACTAGGTCTAATTAATCCTCTGTTTAACAAATTTTCTATTTGATTTTGAATTTCTTTCTGTTCAATCTGGTTATGCCTATATGGTGCTTTACATGGTGGTTGTGTACTAGGAATTAAATCTATTTTGTGATCTTCAGGACGTGAAGATGGTAGTCCAGGTGGTAAATCATTAGCAAAACAATCTTTAAATTGTGCAAGGAATTGTTTATGCCTAGGATGCATATGTTTTTCTTTAGCTTGAAGTTCATTGACCCAAATTAAATAAGATTTACTACTTTTACATAATGCACGTTTAGCTTGAGTATGAGTAAGCAGTGGAAAATTATTAGATGCGTGCATACCATGCAATGTAAGTTGTTTTCCTTGAAAATGAATTTTAATTGAATGCGTGGAAATCAATGCTCTTGCGAACCACGGTCCATCAAAGAGATGCTCGATCGACTAAATGATTAGTGACACATTTAATTTTGTCTTTTTCAGCGTATGTCTCTTCATGAAAGTAATCATCAAATCGACTGATAAATGCAAGCACAGTCTTTCCATCTTGAGTTCCATTGAAAGTATGGAATTTGAAATTTCTTTTACTTATCTTTGTTTCTTTGTGGATGGATTGAGCTTCAAGCGTCGCATCGATGGTACGTCGGATAGGATCTTTGGGTTGTGGTCCATCTTTGTCGATAGTAGATCGTTGTAAATTGGCCAATTGAACTTGCAAAGCTTGTCAGGATCTTCGTTCTTCATCGAGCCGCATCATAATTAAATCCAATTTTTGTTCCATCATAGGTTTGGGAAGATCGCCTTCAGCCATTAAATCGTCCATATTTTGTTCTGTCATCTTGTAAAAATCCAAAAGACCTCTCTCTCAAAATCCAATTAGTGGGATGAGCATAGCTCAAAGTCGAGTATACAAGGATTATAAATTTTTGTTTGGCTTTCACGGTCTTCGTCTTTTGTGGTTGCGGGATTTGTAGTCTTCGTAGAAATTGCGTATGACCTTTTGCGTGTGCTGAAACTGGTTCACCAAATCTGCATATGTGAACAGAGTCTTCCAGGGAACACTTTTGTAGTTCTGTGCTTCTGCGCAGGAATAGTCTTTATGGGAGTTATTGAAGTTAGTTTGTTTTGACTTCTTGGGAACTTGCAGGACTTGCAGAGTAAGAAAACTTGCAGAACTTGAGTAACTTTGGAAGTTTGAAAGCCTATGTAACTAAGATTATGACTAATCTGTTTGTCATCGATTTTTAAGGGGGGGCCGTTTTTTCCGCCGCTGATTACGGCGTTAGCATGCCGCGCTACTGGTCGATGAATTTCTATTAAGTAAGCTTTTATAAAGCTTACTATTAACTTCCTAAGCTTTATTTTAAAGCTTGTTGAACTTGTGGATATGGAGATAAAGCTTACTGTCTCTGTTTCAAATGACTTGGAGAGAGAGATGTAGGAGTGGTCCTCTGCTTCCTTAGGCCGGTCCTTCGCGATCAAAGGCTGTAGACAGAGGTTCTTGACTGCGAGGAATCCACCCGTATCAACCGTTTGCGATGAAACTCAGTGTAGAGCTCGATCGTTCCAAGAGCTCCGCCTTCACGCAAGATGGGTAGCGATTGGAAGCTCTCGATCTCAGCTTCGCTTTGATACCACTGGTGCACAGGTCGGATGCCGTAAGCGCGCGTAGTAAGCGTCAGAAGGTCCCCAAGAACAAAAGAAGTCTACTTTTTGCACAAAACTCTAGGTAGAAAGCATGCACGACATGAACAAGAGACCAATTGGGTGGAATCTCCCCCCATGCCTTGTGTGAGTGCTCCACAAAGCATGTATTTTATGTATTAATCATCTTCAAGCTCAAATAATAGGCCAAATTACAAAATAGCACGCTTTTGGCTTTTGAGTTTGCTTTAGTGCCAAATAGAAATAAAGCTAATGGGCGGGTGCCCAAGAAGTCAGGCATATCCAATAAAATGTCTAAATACAAATATCATAATCGTGCGCCCATGCGCATACAAAAATAATAAATAAATATCCAACGCCTTGATAAATATGCGCAACAAAATATAGGTGCCATACCTAAGGTATGCGCCCATCAAAATATAGATGAAAACTCGAATATACGCTATCCTCCAATGCTTTCCACCGCCACTGTTGCTATCTCTATACATCAACTGAAGCATTCACAATCGTTAGTAAAATAATACAATTAAATCGACAAAAGTGAATACCTAGTAGTCTTCAGCTACATAAATAAATCAATTGGTTAGAAACCAATCCTAACCTTAATTTATCACGAGTGCGCACTCTAAACTCATAAACGTTTATTAATTTAATATGCATTTTGCAGAATCACCCGCTATGGAATCAGCCATGTACACACTAAATTAACAAAACGCCCGAAAAGGATAGGCGTCCCCATCAACTTCTCGCACAAAGAATCCACTTTGTGTATGAGCCTCGATAATAAAAGTTTACGGAATCCACCGTAAAACCTCACAGAATCTACCGTGACACGGAATCCACCATGAAATATGCCTCATGGCATCACAGGAGTGCGTAGGTTATGTAAATTTTTTTTCCAAAGGATGTGGATTGTTTGGGGAAGTCTGGTCTGGTCATATGTCCTTTGTTTTGATGTTCTTATCAGTGTTGATTTGTCTGTGTTTTGCAGGAAATTATTCTTTTTCCTTGGTTGTGTGTGTGGGTCTCTTGTGTAGTCTGAATGGCATCTACCTCTATTCCTCCTATTGTCATCCAGCATGTGTCATTGACTGTGCATGGCTATGCTCTTCTCCTAGAGGCAAATTGCATTCGCCATGCTGGTCTTCATCATTTTGTGGATTTGAAGTTTTCGCCAGTAGACAACATGATTTGCTACTCCTTCCTGGCATCCTACAAGAACCAATCTGGCTTGGTTTATAACCAACGCTTTTACTTATCCACAACCAATATTAGTGATGCGTTGTGTTTGCCTCTTTCAGCGTCTTTCGTCCCTAGTGGAAATCAATTATTGACAGCTGAGGAGATCCTTTCTCTCATGAAGAAAGAAACCTCTACCCCTTTGGTCTCTAGCAAAGTTATTACCAATTCTGGGATTTCTGTAGCTCACATCTCCCCGATATGGAAACAACTTTGCTTGTTTCTACAAGACAAGTTCATGTTAGGGAAGCCTGCTTCCAAATGTCTCTCCAAGGAGCTATTCTCTACTTCTTTTAGGATCCTGGAGGGAGCCAAGCTCAATTGGGTAGCATTCATACTCGCAAAGATGGATCATCATTTTCAGAGAGTTCGGAAAGGTCAGGCCAGTAATGTCTCCTACGGTGTTTTTCTTCAAAAGATTATCTTCCTTGCACCTCCTCCTAGTGGTGTGCTAGTCTTGATCCTGCTCCTCTTCTGAAGTAGCCACCACCTTCTGTTCCAACTCCTCCTCCATTACAACCCAATTTTGATTCAGAGGATGAGCCCCCTGCCAGATTCTCTCGCAGTAAAAGATTACGTACTAAGGGCCCCTTAGTCCCGTTTCTATTTTAGTTTCTGATTATCCTGCACAGGACTCCATTCCTCCTGTTTCTACCAATTCGCTTCCTTCATTCTTGTCATGTCCTAATGTATTTGCAACACAGAGGGATGGGCAGTTGGATAAACAAATCCCTGCTTCCTTACAAACAATGTTAGCTGGACCTTTGCTTCCTCATCTAGTTTCTTGTGTCCAGGCTACATTGGAGACTTCACTGATGACTTGGCTTCAGTCAATTTACACAGGAGTGTATACTTTCCTGCAGGACAAAGTGGATTCCCTGACTAGTCAATTGAGTAAGGCTTTGGAGGATCTAGCATCTAAGAAAGCCACCCTCATGGATATTCATAAATGTAATGAAGGAGACAGGAGAGAGAGAAGGAGAGGAGAGAGAGAGTGTAGAAGAAAGATAAAGACTGCTGGAAGAGAGAGAAAGAGGGTGATGAGGAGAGAGAAATACTAGGAGTAGAGAGAGAAAGACAAGAAGAGGAAAGAGAAATGGCTGGCAGCCATGGAAGGACATGGAAGAAGGTGAAAGGACACATGTATATTCATAAAATGGTACCCTAACTAGGTCCTTGTATACCTTAAATACCCCATCCGTGTAATCGGGTATTCGCATGTGCTATCCCCATGTTAACCCCATGTAAGACCCTCTAATCCCATTCTTTACATTCCATCTTGACCCGGAAGGTTTTTGCACTCAAAAACAAAAGAGGACGTATTGGTATGGCTGGGTGGGGGGGGGGGGGGGAAATCTTGTGGAACAGTGGCCTATGAGCATGTATGCAGTGTGAGCATGAGGGGAGAAGGTAACTCGGTACAAAGATAGGCACCAATTCCAAACAAGAAGGGCCGGACAACACCGGACAGCATGCTATCCCGAACAGGCCTGCAGTGGAAAACTAATCATAACTTGCCATGGGCAACTCCAAACAAGATGTTCCGCATGTCAAAACGAAGCTCATTGAGCGTACTTTCAGCCCAGGTAGTTCATGCATGGGTGCAATTAATGCAAGCCCAAAACTGTTCGAAAACAGATGGCTGTCTACTCCAAAACATGCCCAAATCGAGTTGTCCTTTAGCCAAGGTTGCCGCCTCAAGGTGAGGGGACTACACCGGGGGAGTGCTTATGTAGATAGAGCTTTTATTTAACCCTCAGGATCAAATGGATAACCTGCATGGTAAGCATCACCAGCATGTCAAATCGAAGCTCATTGAGCATACTTTCAGCCCAGGTAGTTCATGCATGGGTGCAATTAATGCAAGCCCAAAACTGTTCAAAAACAGATGGCTGTCTATTGCAAAACATGCCCAAATCGAGTTATCCTTTAGCCAAGGTTGCCGCCTCAAGGTGAGGGGACTGCACTGGGGGAGTGCTGATGTAGATAGAGCTTTTCTTTAACCCCTGGGATCAAATGGATAACTTGCATGGTAAGCATCACCAGCATACAAGTCATCCATGCAAGCATGGGTCTCTGCACTACCACCAGGGTCAAATGGAAAGTGGTTATCCTTTCCATGCATTGGGTTACCATCCAAAGTAAAGCTAGAATGGTCAGAACCACTAGCTGTTGCATCGAGTCTGCCATAAGCATCATATGATTAAGCTCGGTCTGCGCTTGGATGTTGTCAACAACACATGGGGTTGCATAAGCTAAAAAGTTTACTGTGTCTGTTGAGATGGCAAGCTCAACACATGTGGACATGGATGATGGACCGCCTGGTTAGATGGGTCCACACGTCTACACTTAGCACGTTGGTGGTCATTATGACTCTCACATGGCCACTGACTCATTACTTATTATATTCAGGTTGTTACACCTATTTACAGCTGGCATAGTTATAGCGCCAGTCGACTAGTGTAGTCGGTTATGCATTGTTTGACTTAGTAAGCCACTTTCCTTTTATGTTGTATCTTATCTATACTTTGTGTACATTGTAAAAGAGTGTGGAAGAAGAAGAAGAAATCAGCAAGAAAACGTTTTGGCATCCATCTCTCTTCTTGTCTCTTGAGTGAGCTTCTCCTTGTGCATTCTGTGTGTGTTCGGCGCAGCATCTTGAGCAACCCCCTCCACCACGCGATTCTTGACAGTGTCAGCCCCTAAGTGCTGCATATTCATGGACCCTGCATTCTTAGTGATGTCCAAGCATTCAAATTCTAGGTCTGTGGGCTGAGGGGGTTTCCGCATCGGGTCATGATCATCTAAATCCACATGCTGCCCATGATCTTCTTTCTTGAACTGAATTTCTTGTTGTGGACCCATACCAAAATGGTCTTCAAAAATATCTTCTCCATCCTTTGCATCATAATACTCTAATACCAAGAGTATTTTGACAGTCTTTGCCCTGCATGTGGCTTGATGGTTATAAGATATTGGCTTAGCACATTGATAGCATAAGCCCGCAACATGCAATTCCCGTATTGTATCACTAGTAAGGTGTCTAATGCGTTTAGCCTTAGATAGCAATTTACACACATGCTCATCACCATCGGTCAGCTCAGTAATAGTTCTAACATGCTGCTCATAGTCATCTTGCTGCTCATATACAGCAGATGGCTGTCCATGCTCATGACCAGAATGCTCATGCTGTCCATATGGATGGCCATACCAATGTGGCTGCTGCTCATAATGATATTCATGCTGTCCATACTGCATATGTTGATAATAGCCTTGCTGCGCATCACATGCATAACCGTCATAAGCATGCTGCCTTTGATCATTGATCCCACAGCATTGGTCATGCTATCCATAATCTCTATGAGAATGCATGTCACAAAAATGTTCATGCTGCTACCCAAATACATCTATTTGCTATTGCCTACTACCAAAACCTTGGCCATATTGTTGCCCATAAACATGATGCCCAAGATTGCATGATGATTGTTCAACATGACTACAATGGTGTCCTTGCATCCTAGGCTGACCATAAATATGATGAGTGGAAAGTCCATGAGCATAGGTATTGGCATGATGTTGGTCATAATCACTGGCTTGCTGCACCTGCATTGCATAAGAATCTCCATATGCATGCTGCTGACCAATGCTGCATGAGCTACCATGTACATGTCCATGATCATGACTTGCATAAGAACTTTGTTGCTGCATAAAGGAGTGCTTGTAAGCATAATCATGCTGTCCATAATGGCCATAATCATGTTGCCCATGATAGCCATATTGCTGATAAAATCCATTGGAGTATGATCCACCCTCATGACAAGGTACATAGCCTAGGTGTTGCCCAAGGTCGTATTGTACAATACTTTGGTTATCAAAATTTCCCATATGTGATTTAGCGCTTAGCACCGGCAACTGACCTATATTGTTTCCCACATCAGAGCATCAAAAGATCCCTAGTGTTATCGCTGAAAATCAGATCTGCACACTACTATTTGCTATTGTATGTCACTCACTCTATACAGCACACTGTTCACTGTGTGTTAAAAGTTAATCAGACTTATCATCCAATGCTTTCTCCACTTGACATCTGCAAATCTGCGGCTGCAAGGATGCACCATGACCATTCTCTAACGACTTCACATTTGGGGTTGCAGCACCAATGATGCAAGGTTCAACTCCATAGCAGGCACAAGAGCCTGTTCAAGTCACACAGGCTAATGCATAGCCTTGGCCTGCAATATCCAATCCAATTCTTGTCTCTGGTCCTCCTCTAGTGATGAATATTACTCAACCGAGTTCTATGCCATTGAGTACAACCTCTGCATCTTTTGAGGTAATGTCCCCACTTGAACGAGCTGATGCTTCTACTATTTGGAAAGAGTTTACGACTGCTGATGGAAGAAAGTACTACTACAATAAAACAACAAAGCAATCAAAATGGACAATGCTTGAGGAAATGAGGTTAGCTCGGGAGAAAGCAGCAGATCCTTCCTTGCCTGTAACCCATGAGCCAATTGCAGTTTTTTCTCCTGCTACTCTATCGATTTCAACAGTATCATCTAAAGATGTTTACTTCACTGGCGGGCATTTGAGTCTTACTTTTCCTGCTATAGCGCAGTTTGAACCAAGTGGTGCTCCCAGTATTCCACAGTGTTATCACACTCCATCTGTTACTTTATCGGGTAGAATGACATAGAGTTTTTTCTCCCCATCAAATCTAGCAAGCATCTCAGTGAACAGTGGGCTTGGATGTTTAGAGATACTACGTCAAGTGGAGGCAAGGTACCCAGCATTGCTCTTCAAAGCAACAGCTCACCGCTTCTGTTGAGAAGCTTTATGCGATGATTCCTGATAACTTGAAGAAGGAGATTTCTCCTCTGCTTATTACTGCTTGCATCCAGGCTCCGAAGGCATCACGACTTATCATGGGGAAAGGTCAATCTCGGTCTCTTGGTGCAGTGTCATTCTCACCTCATGCAGCGCAAGTCCGGTGGGCAGAAGATATGTTCCATTGGCAAGCAACAATTATGGGACCTGCAGATAGCCCTTATACTGGGGTGTATTTTTGGTGACAATCCACTGTAGTAGCTGGGATACCATGAGATCTGTCCCTTGCTTCCAAATCTTCAAGCAAAACCTCTTCTACATCCATGAGCACAATAGTAAGGCCGGCCCACACACGCATAGGCTAGGCCTCAACAAGTTCGTAGATCTCACCTTGGAGGAGTTCAAGGCCAAGCACCTCAGCTTCCCGCCTTCGGTCGCCAAGGTTGGCATCCTCAAGAAAGTTCGTCGATCTACTTGCAGCAGATCTGATGCACTCCCTCATGCCATGGACTGGCACCAGAAGGGTGCCGTCACCCCTGTCAAAGACCAAGGACAATGTGGGAGTTGCTGGGCCTTCTCCTCTGTGGGGGCTATTGAGGGCGCCCATGCCATTGCAACTGGTGAGCTTGCGAGCCTCTCTGAGCAGGAGCTTGTGAGTTGTGGGCTTAGCAATTATGGGTGCAATGGTGGGCTTATGGACCCCTTGTTTGAGTGGGTGATTAAGAATGGTGGCATCAACTCAGAGGATGGGTATCCTTATGTTAGTGGCACTGGTAGATCCGAGTTCTGCAAGTGGTTGAAGAAGTTGAAGAAAACTATCACCATTGATGGCTATGAGGATGTCAACCCTAATGATGAAGATGCCCTCATGTGTGCTGTGTCACAACGCCCTATCAGTGTTGCAATCAATGCTGGGACCTCTGAATTTCAGCTGTATGCAGATGGCATACTTAGTTCATGCTCTGATTCCAAGAAAGCTGCCATCTTTGTGTGTGCACCCAAAAAGTAGGGTTTATGGTTGGAAAATGAGACTATGATTTGGGGGAAAGGAGAGAGAAAGGAAGGATCTAAAAACTAGGCTTTAATACCAACTGTAATGAAGGAGACAGGAGAGAGAGAAGGAGAGGGGAGAGAGTGTAGAAGAGAGATAAAGACTGCTAGAAGAGAGAGAAAGAGGGTGATGAGGAGAGAGAAAGACTAGGAGTAGAGAGAGAAAGACAAGAAGAGGAGAGAGAAATGGCTGGCAGCCATGGAAGGACATGGAAGAAGGTGAAAGGACAGATGTATATTCATAAAATGGTACCCTAACCAGGTCCTTGTACACCTTAAATACCCCATCCGTGTAACCGGGTATTCACATGTGCTATCCCCATGTTAACCCCGTGTAAGACCCTCTAATCCCATTCTTTACAATAAACAAATGACTGAAGCTCAAGTAGTTAGTAGCTCAAGTAGTTACCCTGGAAGTAGAGAATGTGTCTTTGACTAAAGAGAAGAATTCTGCCCTTGAGGAGATGATCGACTTAGCCAGTAGGCCGAGTACTTGTGAGGGTTAGCTACAGTCTTCTCAGGAAACTGTTGAGTCACAGAAGAAGATGATTGCAAAGCTTAATTAGAAGATTGTTACTCTTTGTGTTCCTCCACCTCCTGTGGTTTCTTATGTAGTATCTTCCAACGAGGAGCTTGACCAGTTATAGCAGAAGGAGAAGTTGTGTAATGGTTTTTCTGCTAAGGTAGAATGCCTTCAACAACGTATACAGTATGTGCAAGATGATTTTACTAGTTATGCAAAGCTAGTGTCACCCCAACCATCTTTCTGGATCAAGTATAATCAGCAACATTTTACATTGTATATCTCTTTGAGCAATGTGGATTTAGAACCTCTAGAGGATGGGTGGCCGAATTTGTGGTCTGCAGATTTGTTGAAGTCTGTGTTTGATAGATTTGTTGATGAGCTGATTTTTGCATGAAGTACAGTTGCTATCTTTCATGTATCTTACGGGGCATTTGCAGATTCCTGATGAGGAGGATTTGAATGTTTATGTGGGAGATGTGATTTTACAAGTAGTGATGTATGTGCACTCAGTTGAGCTCCTGTTAGTAGATAGTTTGAAGCACTATCATGAGCAGATGTCTTGGTGTAGAGGACATGCTTGGCATCTACCTTTGGAGGATGTTGCTTTGGAGCCTCATCGTCTCAGGGGTGTATTCCACAAATCTAAAATCCAGCCTTTGCAAACTCAATTGTTGCGTCATATTGCCGATAATCCATTATTCACTAATTCTTTTTTCCAAGATCTTGCTTATCATTGTTCTTTTTATCCATTAGATCCCACTGATCATTTGTCTTATTCTCTTATGTCCTATCATTTTCCGTTGTACATTTCCCTCCTCACTTCCAACCCTGACACTATTCCTCTGTTGTCTTTTACTCCTTCTAATTCCCCTCACATTCCTATCTTTACTTTTTGTCCTTTCATTTGCCGATTCGACATCGTCGCCTACCCCTTATGAACCTCCTCCTGTAGTTCCTCCTATTCCTTCTGTTTTCTCAGCAGATTCCCTTCATATATTTTTGCTAAATTTGCCATCTCTTCCATCTTCCTTATCTCTTCATTTCCCTTCTTTTTAGGATCTATCCTATCCTCCTTTACAATGCTCTCCTCTTATTCCATTCCCCTCTCCTTTTGATTACATTAACCTTCCTCCTCAATCAGTGCTTGATACACCAGGGTATGATAATGACATACTTCATCGACGACAATGGATACTGCATGATTTTGTGATAGGACCGGTGTTTAACTAGCCTTTCATTCCAAGGTCTTGGGATACCTATGTAGCATTTTCGAACCCTTACCTTCATTTTGCTCGGGTGCATGCTCATTCTGAGGATACCTCTGTATGTCTTGTAGCTCATTTTTGCTGGTACCTTACTTTTACACATCAACAGTCTAATCTGTTTGATCATCAATCCGAATGTGGATGTGACTGCTGCTCAGATGGATACTCTATATTACTTCGCACAAGCTTTCCCTACCAGGTTTCTTATTTTTTTGGAAAGGATGTGTTGTATACAGTTCCTCCAGAATGTGCCTTTACATTTTGTAGATGAGAGTAAAACTTTGGAGCGTCTCAAGTCTAGCATGCAGTTTAAGAAGAAGTGTTTGCATCCTGCTTAGCAATGGAATTCTTTTTGGATGTATCAGTTCTTTTTCTTTAATGGAAATCTTTTTATGTGCTCTCCATTTTTTGGGGGCATGTGCCATTCAGATTACCTGGTGTTGTGCCTATGTGAGTTGTATATGTGGTATGTATATATTGTTTATCTTTGTTGAATGGAGCTGAAGTTGAAGCTGGATTGATGAAGAAGATGTTGGACTACAAGCTAGTAGAAGATGATGTTGATTCTAAGAAAACTCTTAAATCCTTTATGACTTTATGTTGTTAAACATTTTTTTTAAAAAGGAGATAATATCCAAAAGGGTGTTTTCCTTTTGTTGTAGTATTATCAGATATATAGGTGATAAGTTGGGGTCGTGGTAGAGTGATTGTTGAAGATACTACCAAAGATCAAATTGAACTCTTTACTGAACTTACATTCTTCTTTTCCTTAGGTCGCGAGGACGCTTCCTTTCTAAGTGTGCGGATATGTTGAGAGTGGAAAAAGATTGAATTTTTGGTTGATTTTTGTTGTTTTTGAGGTATGAATGGTTGATTTTTGATGGATTTAGAGTGATATATGGTTATTAATGGAAGTGTTTGAGAGTGTTTTGGATGATATTGATTATTTTTTGGAAGTTCATGATGATTCTTAGTAGAAATATGAGGCTCTGTGATGTTCTGATAGGTTTTGTTGAGGTTTTGATTGGTTCTGATACCTTGTGTTAGTTGGCTTAGTTGACCTCATAGATGCACTAGTGGGATAGGAGGCAACTACTATGGCAGACACTAGCTAGAATGAGAATGATCTCAACCTTGACCTTAACTTTAACATGGAAAAGTACTCGGACAACATCCAACGACTTGTTACACAATACAACCAACAAAGACGAGGATAGCGCACCATGGAAGACCAATAGTTGATGTTATAGTTGACCTTGAGGAAGAGAGGAGATTGACAAGGATAACATTGTAGCACATTACAAGCTATAGCTAGGAGCAAAGAGCTCAACGGTTGTGTCTAGAGAGAGAGCTCAATGAGGTTTACATGATCCTAGTCATCTTAGGTAGGAACAGAATGGGAGGTAACCATGATAGGGAGACAGTCCTAGAATCCAACCTTATAGTGAGAGAGCTACTCGCAAAAAGATTGCTAGATAATACCAGCACTGAGCAAAGTGGGGCTACCCCAAATGCCAAGAGTCAAATGAAAATACCCACTGTTGCAAAGAAACTTGGTAAATACTAGGTAGGTAATGACCCCTACATCTTTGTCGAGTAGTTTGAGTAGGTGTGTGAGGCTAATAACCTCATGGACTCTGCTCAATGAGGACAAGCATTTGGTCTTTACTTGGGTAACAAGCAACATACTTGGTTCACTAGTCTAGACAACACTGAACAGAATTTCACTCAGTCGAAAGGATCTCTTCATCAAGAAATTCTTGAAGGCAGGATACTCTGATAACCTCATTGTTAAGCTAATGAATGTCAACCAAAAAGACAAAGAGGATATACGAGACTACGTCAAACATGTGAGGAGTCTATATAAGAGGATACTTGTAGTTGAGTGACTCAATGAGAGAGCGGTCTCTACCATATTCATTAATGGGATCCACAACGAAGAACTCTATAAGGCCCTTGCAAGCAACTCGAACATGCAAAGGGATGTGCTTGCAAGAGTCTTTGAGGAGGCCATATGGGTAGATGACTTGCTTAGGGAGAGAAGCTCTCGGGCTACACAGTAAGGTATAATGCATTTAGGAATGTTGAGAGAGCTACAACAACTAGTGAACGAGAAACCCCCAGTGAATAGGAAAAAGACAAGAGTGTTGACCAAACCTAAGCTATGTTCGATCTAAAATTAGAGCTAGCCAGACTACAAGAGTCAATACAAAGGCCAGTATGACCTCATGTGCAGTGTGTACACAATGGAGGAGGGAACCACTTGCCTTTTGAATGTCCCGATCCTAGATCAAGGCCTTGTGCCAATTGTGGAAGATTTGGGCATGGCACCATGCATTGCCGGTTGCCTTACCAACAACCTTACACTCAACCATACTATCTAGGAGGTAGGCAATCATATTTCAGAAGGGGAGTCCCTTTGTCTCTCCTTGCACCTAATGATGCAGCCGCCTCGAGGATAAACATTAACTTGACATGAATCCCTAGATCTCCATGATCTATTGTAACCCATCCACCAAGTGATGCTCCAATGCACTTTTTGGAGGAACCATTGGAGGAATATTCTAACTTGAACCCTTATGTCTCTTATGATGAAGAGGAAAATCCCATATTGATGGACTATAGACCTATGCCAATCATGGCCTTAGGTAGAGGAAGAGGTAGAGGCATAGGAGGAGCTTAGTATTAGGGACCTAGAGCATGTTGGGAATGTGGCCATCTAGGGAATATCTCATCTCACTTCCTTGAAAATGTAATATTTCCGCAACGAAATATTAACAACTCTTGGTCTCGTGCAAAAGCAGTTCAAAGTAATCTTCCACAACTGAAAAACCTTGGGCTAAGTGCTCCATGCTCGCGCATCAGCAAACACCAGCCCCGCGTCGTGTATAGGAAGCCGTGGCTTGAATCCATAGTTCACCGCAGGAACGCCCCTTCATGGGAAAGAAAAAGGGATAATTTTTGCAAATTTTTTTATATTAACTCCCTCCCCTTCAGCTGTTGCATCGCGTATAGGAAGCTGTGGCTTGAATCCATAGTTCACCGCGGGAACACCCCTTCACGGGAAAGAAAAAGGGATAATTTTTGCAAATTTTTTTATATTAACTCCCTCCCCTTCAGCCGTTGCATGGCAGGGAGAGGGAGTATGTGTAAGCTTGAGTGGTGGAGGGGCATGGGGAGAGGAAGCATGCTGCCTGCCACTTGTGTGGCTATCCCCCCCCCCCCCCCCCTTCAACCTATATGAACCCCCCTCCCTAAGCTTGAGGGAGGGAGGAGAGAGGAGGATCGTGAGCTATTGCCGTCACCTTGTGGATCATGCTGCCCGCCTGCTGCCATCACAAGGCTGCCGCTACCGCCTTCATCGTCACCATCATCATCATCATCATCATCATCATCATCATCATCATCATCGTCATCATCATCATTATCATCATCATCATCGTCGTCGTCGTCGTCGTCGTCATCGTCATCATCTCCCCCATCCACGTCATCCCTGTGACCAGAAGCTTGGAAGCTTCTATTAAAGCTTTCCTTAGCCCTAGTTCACCCCGTGTCTCGGGTTTTAAAATTGAGTTTGCAAGGCCCGATTCTTGCGAAGGGAAGTAAGTTCTTAGGCAGTAGGGAGTTCGAAAATCGGATAAAGGGCAAGGAGAGTTTGTTGAGTCAAGATCTACGTCATCGATGGCTCCTAAGCAAAAGTCACGAGGCGCACATGCGGGAGCTTCCAACGCGAGTACACGAGTGGACAATGCCCCGATTCTTAATGCCCAGGTTCCGATAATATTCCCGCTTGAAAGGATGCATTAAGCATGTCTTTAATTCTCGTAGGGAAATTTAAATGCATTGGGAAATTTATATACTCATTCGATCTACAAAATTTAGTTGCATGTCAAGCATTTGCAATTGCTTACACTTTTGTGGTTAGGGGTAGTTGAAATTCTGAACGTATGGTGCATAAGTAAAAAGACAGAATTGTGCAAAGGCATCTTTGTTACATCGCACAAAGGATAGGGCATAAACACATAATGCACTTACATAGTAATTTCCTAGTTGTGACTCGTGTATAAAATAATCATAGACGCCCATTAAATGATGTCCGAATAGTTGCAATGCATGGAAAGGATTTATGTACTTTGCAAATTGCATACGATGATAATTACATTCTAGGTTGGGTTAAGTGCTAAAGGAAGGATTAAGTCAATGATGGACTCACGACATTCGCTCATGCATGGAGTTCTTTTATCAAAGTTTGAATGCATCTTCATTAAAAATATTAAAGCTTTGATTTTGTTGCATCAACGTAGGGTTTATAAGAGTTAGCTCTGATTGTCAATCATTATAGTATAGGGCAAGAAAAAGAAAGATCTCTGTAGATCCTTAAGTTGCATAAAGGCAAAAAGGTCTATGGTCACGAAATTGCAAGGAATGATGCATCTCACCTATCTTGCAGTTACTTACATCTTTTAGGGGGAAGTACTTGCAAATTTAGAAGAAAGTATTTGCATCTTTAAAAGGAAAGATCATCCTAAATCGTGGGTTGGTTAGATCAACTAAGTAATTCACTTATAATTGAATAGCTTACATGAGAATCATAAAGGTATGATAGTTAGTATATGACGATCACCTCAATGTGCTAGGTAGGATTAATCTATGATAAAATTCTGCCTAGTATCGCACTTGGGTTGCCGACTTAATACTTCCGATCTTAAAGGTCCTACCCATAGTTACGAAGTGTTAGGATTATTTAAATACCGTGCAAGAACGATCTAGGGTTCTCACCCTAAGGATCAATTGACCAAATACTAGACTTCCGTATGAATTTAGGAACCCTAGGGCCAAAGCGTTATTGGCCTAGTAGGGTTAGGGATTGGTTGGGTCAAGAGGACTCCCAAGCCCTTATCTTGATCAAAGGTAGGGTTGGGTTGGGTTAAGAGGACTCCCAAGCCCTTATCTTGATCAAAGGTATTCTTGATAAAAAAAGACTGTACGAAGAAAGATATAATCCCACAAGGCAGATACTGATACAAGCTGCAACGCCATACGATCTTGTGTCTAAGTCACAAAATAGTATTGCTACTCCTTAGACCAAGTTTGGTGAGTCCTAATCACAAGTCAAATTTTCTAAGAATTGAGAAGTCGTCCTGCTTCAACACTCTTTCTTGAAGATTGATTTGTCAAGCCAAGGTAATTATGAATTGCCTAGTAAGCAATTAAGTGAGGACAACGAGGTTGTCAAGGATTTATTGACCATAATATATGGAAACCTAAAGTAGTGACAATTTGGGTTAACAAGGTATAAACCTTAACCCAAGGAAAAGGGGTAAGCAAGCAAACTCAGCTTACGAAACGCTTGGGATCTTGCCAAGTCGCGATTGATCTAGGATCGAATGTTGGAAGCATTCGAGGAGGAGTCACACCTTAGCAGTTGGCCGTGCAAATGACCACTGGAATGTTCGTGATTGTACACTTAGGAGCACTGTTTGTACTTCTTTGCTCAAGGAACTAATATTGGAAAAATATCTAATGCTTCAGGTTGAAAGCCTGGAGGGAAAGGCAGCATCAATTACCTCCGATTGTCTGCCTGACCCTATCCAAGGGGGTTGTTAGCCGTGCAGGGTACGTGGTCTGAACCCGCCGCAAGAGGTCTCTCCATGGGTACTGCTTGGAGCAAGAGGATGCTTGGGTGCTAGGGGAGGCTCTGGCCATAAACCCCTTGCCTCTGGATCCTACACAAGAGGCCGGCGTGACTCGAGATGGGATCTCGAGGCCTGCATACTAGTCAATGGGCGTAACTTGGAATAGTGATCCCTGTGGATTGCTGGAATAGCCTTTGGGCAGATTATATGATGTATTCCAAAGACTGATAAATAAATATCAAATGTTGAAAAGAAACTTGCTTGACATTGTTTTTCCATGCCAGTGCCTAAGTTACGTGAAGGAACCAATGATTAATTGGTTAATTAAGAAAGTTGTTTTTTCTTGTCAAACTAAATGTGGTAGGTAATTAGATAACTAAAGCAACGTGAGGAAAGTGTGGTGGATGTGACCCTCGGTCCATCCTACAGAAGGGTGGTCCTGATTGGCCGGGAACTTTTCTCAAAGGAATTGACAGTGAGGTAGCAATGACCCAGAATCTAGAGAGCTAGAGACTCGATTTATACTGTTTTAGGGGAATGGAATGGGACTATGCCTTATGGGCAGAGAGGTCGAGCTTTGCATCCCTCTCGTTTCCCATTCTCCTTGAACCAAGTGTAGTATAAATCCGATTCGACCCTGACATTGCTGCACAAAGTAGTTTGTCTGACGCTAGTTACCTCCTAGGAACTTGACCATTGGGGAAACCTTGATTTAGGTCGGTCCTAAGTGGGAACGGCCGGAATGCTTCCGCTTCATGGCAGACTGGGGAAGACCTAGATTGCAAGCCCCGTGACATTCCTTGGGAGTGCCGGGCGACGCTTTCTGGACTCTCTTCTCGATGGGCTGCTAAGACGTGTCCTACAAACAAACAGGGGACACGTTATAGAAAAGGATTAAGAAAATAGAGAGAAGGCCAACTTGAGATGTTGAGAATGTGGAGTCACACACCTATTTACTGATTGCCCTATGGCCATGCCCTAGGACCAACTTGAGATGTTGAGAATGCAGAGTCACACACCTGTTTACCGATTACCCTAGGCGAAAACCCTCCACTAGCTCAACAATCGTGCCATTTGTGATGTTTGGACTCTTTTGTGTCGAGTCACCTGACAATGATGCAATACCTATTCTCCTAAATGTCATGACATGAGCTCAAACAAAGTAGGATGGTATCTCATTACCTAGATCTAGAAACATAGATGTATTCTCTATAGGGAATAGGATTCGAGGATGGAGGAAAAAGAGATTCAAGGAAAAATAATGCTCAAGGTCGAGAGCGAGACCACATTAACCAAGGGAAAACATGTCATTGGTGTTGAAGCATAAACATTTGCTCTTAACACGAGAGAGAATGGAAGCGCTAAGGTTGGACCAATCCCAACCAGCAGCTAAGGGCTACATAGACAAGGTCATGGAGTGGATAAAAGAAGTGCAAGCTCACCTTCAAGATGCTGAACCTATTATTGAGGATAAGATTAATGAACTCTCAATTGTGAGCCCACTAGTTTCTCCCACATATCTGAGGGTAGGTGAGATAACACCCCCATGTGAATAGCTATATGGGCAGCAGGATGAGGGGGACCGTGACTACACAAATGCCTCATGAGCATTGGAAAGGATCCCATGAAGCTAAGGACGGATGGAAAAATTGCTAACCACACTAATAACAACTCCCGTGACATTGTCGTTAGGGGAATTTCTTAATAGGAAAAACTCCACACTTTGGCAAGAATTGAGCGATGGGTAGAATGCAATAATGAACACAAAGTGCAATACTTCCTAGACCCTGATGCAGTGACACATATACCAAGACTAACATTGAATCCAATGTCTAAGTCATCACAAGTAAATGCCTATTGGGAGGGCATTGAGGTGCATGCAGTCTTACCTATCATTGCCTTAGGAGATGCTACATGAAAGGGGATAGTGGACATAAGAGCAAGGGTTAGTATACTGAGTCACGCACTCTTGCAAGCTTGGGGAAACCCATAGGTGTAAAATTAGACCCTTTGGAGTCTTGAAAGATTGGCATCTAAAGATAACAAAAATCTAATTCTCAGTGAACTTCATAGTTATGAAGGGAGTGGATTATGATATCCTCTTAGTAGACCTTGGATGAGGAATACCATAGTAATAGAGGACTAGGGTAATGCCTTGATATTCTTGGGCAATAGATTAAAAGAAATCCGAGTAGAGATGGACACATGGAAAGCCTCACTAGTGGACTTAGATGCCATCTCTACCCTACTAAAGGGAAACTTGAGGCCAAGAATCAATTATGGATCTTTAACAAGGTACATTCCTTTCCTTGAGGATGAGCAAGACTAGAAAAATGTATTGGCAACCATTGATCTCTCATTCTCAGAGGATGAGGGTGAATCCATGCAAGGTGTAGACTTAGCTAGCAATCCGAGTAGAGATGGACACATGGAAAACCTCACTAGTGGACTTAGATGCCATCTCTACCCTACTAAAGGGAAACTTGAGGCCAAGAAGCAATTATGGATATTTAACAAGGTACATTCCTAGTGAGACTAGAAAAATGTATTGGCAACCATTGATCTCCCATTCTCAGAGGATGAGGGTGAATCCATGCAAGGTGTAGACTTAGCTAGCAATCCTAACATTGCCATAACTTCTAACCTACTCATGGAACCCTTGTGCATGATGGCTGGGAGTTCCATGGGTCAGTCACTTATTGTGTCCCAAAAAACAAATTAGAACTTCACAAAATCCTCAAGTACTTGTCAAGTTAGCTTGTGGGTAAACCAATTGCCAATTTAAAGCCTCTCAAGGATCTTTTGGAAAACAAAGAGTGGCAATGAACTAAGGTGCACGACCTCAATTTGTCATATAACTGGACTCTCATGACAAGTGTGGTAGAGCTCATAAGTGGGAACCCTGCAAGTGACACACAGTTCTAGCATGAGGATTTTGATGAGAGGTATCAAGATTACTATTCCATTAGTAAGGAGAGCAAAGAGAAAGTAGAGACCATAGAATATGATACAGATAGAAGAGTAATTGAGAAAATAAGAGTAGTCACTAAACTATGAGAGGTCAACACAATTTGAGTGAGCAAGGGAGTTGCCAAGTAGATTGTGATCGAGCATGGCTAGATTGCCTCAAGATGGTAGATTATGGGCAAGTGAGGCTAGTTCGTACTTGCACCACACCACTATTTGGAGTAGAGTCAGCTTTAGAGTTGTGAGCACCAAGGGAGACAGTCTCTTCTAGTGGGGATGATGAGTACAATTATTTTGAGTTAGAGGTGAGCTTTGATAGTGACCCCGAGATACCTTGAGCAGATGGGACTTGATCCACCAAGGGGGACCTTCGAGTCCACCTAAGGTGTAGGAGGTTAAAGGAGGAGAGAAAGAAGAAGTCTAAGTCTTCAAAAGTTGGATGGTAGAAGAAAATCTAGGACTTTTCCAAGCACTTCATGAAGTATAAAAAAGGTGATCAAATAGTGGTTTTAGTTGGAGCCAAATGCAAAGGGAAAGCAAGTGAACCCATCAAAGGACCAACCAAGGTTAAGGAGATCAACTTGGCAAGAGAGGAGGGCACCTGGATAGATATACATAGCAGACAACCTAACCAAGGAGGAAGAGAATGATCTCATAAATCTCTCAAGGGAATGATGTGTTTGCATGGTCCTTAGATGAGTTGAAGTGAATAGATCCAAGTATCGTAACTCATAACATTCCCATGACCCCCAAATCAATACTAGTCAAGAAATGGCTATATGCAATGAATCCTAAACATACACATTTGTAAAGGAGGATTTTGATAAGCTATTGAAGGCAGGATTCATTTGTGAGATAGAGAATATAGACTGGGTGTCACCCATAGTCATAGTCATGAAAAAGAATGGGAAGATTTGAGTGTGTGTTGGCAGAGGAAAAGGAAGCCTACAACTTTTTGGATGACTTCTCAAGCTATAGCCAAGTGCAAGTCCATCTGGATGACAGACACAAGACAATAATTGCCACCGAATGGGGGGTGTTTGCCTACATAGTTATGCCATTTGGATTGACTAATGCTCCTACTACCTTCCAATGCCTCATCTATGCCATCTTCAAGGACATGCTCAAAAAATGGTTGGAAATCTTCATCAATGATCTATGCATCCACAGCAACTAGGAAGATCACTTTGAAAAACTGTTGATAGTGTTTGAATGGTGTCAGCAATACGGTCTCTCACTAAACCCCTTAAAGTGCTAGTTTTGGGTGAAGCATGGTTACATCTTAGGGGACGTTGTGTTGAGGAATGGGATAGCCACAAACTTCTCTAAAGTCAAGGTGATTATAGACCTTCCCCCTTTGATAAACTTTAAGGGAGTTCAAGGTTTCTTAGGACACACAGGATACTACCGACGGTTTGTACTAAACTACGCATTGATTGCTAGACCCTTGCACAAGCTATTGATAGTATTTGAGTGGACCAAAGAATGTGAAATGGCTTATGAAAGCCTTAAACATGCTCTAACTTCAGCTCCTATCTTAAGAGTACCAGATTGGTCCACTATCTTTTACATGCACATTGATGTATCAAAATTTACTATGGGGATAGTGCTATGCCAACCTAGTAAACATAACCTAGACTATCTAGTGAACTTTGCTAGTAGAGAGCTTACTGAGATAGAATTGAACTACTCCACAATAGAGAGGGAAGGGTTAGCCATGGTGTTTGCTGTAAAGAAGTTTAGACATTATCTTCTAGTGATACCCTTTACCTTCTTTGTTCAAGCATTGCTTTATCTTATGAATAAACCTTGTGCAATAGGACAATGCATTTCATGATGGTTACTTTTGCTTTTGGAGTTTTACTTCTCTGTGGTCATATGAAAAGGCAAACAACATTATATGGTAGATCATATGTCCTGCATACCCATAGGAGAAGCCGCAGGGGACATGGAATTAGTGATGACCAGCCAGATGTACATATTTTTAGAATGTCCAACAAATGAGATTTGTTTAGAGAAGACCTCAGACCTATTGTGTGGATGACATAGTCCACATCTTCAAGAACGAATTGCTAGAATGACCCATAAAGAAAGCTAGGTTAAAAAGACCAATCTTGAAGATCCAACCCTATCAGTTGATTGTAGGTCAACTATATCGGGTAGGATAGGATGGGCTCTTAGGAAAATGTGGCTCCGAATACAAAATGTATGATGTGCTCAAGGAAACACATGGGAAAATGATTATAATGGACTTTAGTGGAGACACTATAGCATGCAAGGTGCTCCAGTCCAAAATGTGGTGGCTACCACTATTCCACAATGTAGATAATTTTGTGAAGCATTGCAATGAGTGCCAATGGACCAAAGTCCCTACTCATAAGGACAAAATGGAGTTGACCTTGGTGATTGCAGACCAAACATTTGATAAGTGGAAAATCAATTTCATTGGTCCAATTAGCCTTGCAGCACAATACTCCCAATCCAAGTACAAGATTGTTGCAATGGATTACCTCACCAAGTGTGTGGAAGCTCAAGAAACTCGCAAAAATGATGCTAAGACCATGACCAAATTCCTTTAGGAGCAAGTAATCTCATGGTTTGGTTGCCGCATAGAGTTGGTCAGTTGACCAAGGCACATAGTTTATTAATAAAGTGATCTCTCACTTGTTATTCACCTTCTTGATAATCCATAGCAAGTCCTCTCCATATTATCCTCAAGCCCATGGTGGGTGTTCTAACAAATCCACAAACAAGATTTTGTTGGGTGTTCTAACAAAAGTGGTCTTTGCCTCATGCAGTGACTGGGACAACAAGCTCATGGTAGCTTTATGGGCACATAGGATAGCCTACAAAATAGCCATATGACAAAATCCATTTAGATTGACCTATGGAATCGAAGCTATTTTGTTAGTGGAATTCTTTGTTCCAAGCTTGAGAATAGTAGCCCAAGAGAGATGGGAGGGCCAAGAAGCATGGACAAATAGGTTAGTAAAGCTAGAATGCCTATTTGAAACTCCTCTCATTGCAACCCATGCTTTAATCTACAAACCTTTCAAGGTTTGCAATATCAGTAGAACGAGGAATGTGGAACTTGAAATCCTAGAAGGAAAGGGATAGGTTTCTTCAATGGAAGTCGCGTTAGAAAGTATTACCCTGTGTCACATCCACTTCATGAACCTCCAATGATAGAACCATCAATAAACGTTAGGGTTACAACCATCACTGAACTTGAGGATGCGAATGAGGAAGTGGTAGCTCCAGCCTATCTGTGACTCACCATGACCTCTCAAAAACCATATACCCTAGATGTGCTAATTGATGAGGGAGTTGATGCAAATATCTTAATGCACGAACACTGAACTGCCATGGGACAACACCAATTGCAACCAACTACTATGAAACTTAGCCCGTTTTGGGGAGGCGATCCTATTTGCTCTTGGAAAAATGAAGATGAATGGTTTTTAATGAGATAGAGAGCCTACCCATCGTCTTTTATGTGCTACCTAACACAACAAAGTGTTGGTAAGGAATCACTACTGGGGTGCATGTTCAAAAAACAAGCTCATTGTAATGTTGACTATGACTTGCATTGCATCCACCTTACTATTAGTCAGGTTAGAATAGTAACGACTTTCACCAAGGGCACCACAGTTGTCCCAAAGCATGTAGTGCCACTGGTAGCTTAAACTTAGTGTCGACCTTAAGGAGGAGGGTAGTACATCACAATGTACTTCCATACTACCTTCACAACCACATCTAGGAACCGCACCCAAAGGTAAGGTCCAAACACTCAAGTGGGTCCCTAAGCATAGACCACAGTCTCACAAATGTCAGTAATGGGGGATACATAGTTTCTATGCCTCAAACTCTAGACCTAAATGATGGATTTGGAACTCCTGTTGCTCACACATGAATAAGAATTTCTAAGTTCCAAAAGCCCTATTGCGAGCCCAAGGATACTATGAGGGTAACACCCTGCTGTGGTTGCCTAAAATCTTGAGTGCTATGTATGACCCTCAATATCATGCCCCAAAATACAAGCTTTAGAAATGTCAACCGAAATAGGGGAGGAGAAAAACCAAAAGGAAGGATGCTCACTCCTTCAATGCTCAAATGGTCTATTGACCCAAATCTCAACCAAGAGTCCACGAGAAACCACTCATGAAAGAGCCCTTGTCTAGTGACTCTAAGGAGATCACGATTGCAAAACAAGATGATGTAGCATCAACTGAACTCCAAAACTCTCAAACCAAGCTTACACACCCATTGAGAATCCTCAAGTGGAAGTACCATACATTAACTTATCCTATTCAACTAAACCCAAACCACCTGCAGACCTTAGCCCATCACAGCCATGATGATCCATTCTTCTTGAAGTAGCTTCCAACATGGCCATGGACATAGAAGATGACTTGGTAATGTGCATCCGATGATTGGATTCAACTTTCACATTTTTTACTAGAAGTTATGAATATTTGGACCTAGGCTTATTTGACACGCCAATAGCAAATGAGGTATGTTCCTTGCTGTGTTCTTGGAAAGAATACAAATTCATTTTTACTAAGGCCTCCACTATTGCAAATGAAATTATTGGGAATGAAATTTCATGAGAAAAGGCTGTACATCTCTGCTTAATCACCTCCTATAAGAAAAGTAATCCCAAGCCACCACCACATGAACTTTCTGCTGAACTCCAACGACTAGTTGAGCCTGAGTCCAATTTCTTATGCAAGTGGTATAATTTGCACCTTTCCTGGGCACAAGAGGGTTACCAAATCATGTCCAATGTGGAGAAACATCATGCCATCAAGAATTTTAAGTACAACCATAGCTATGTGGCCCAACCTCATTTAGAGTGTTGGCCATAACTAGGAATCGGCCATTAGAAGACAATATCATGCTTCACCCATACTTGGATAAGATTCTAACAATGGAGGAACTCCACATTGCAAGTCCACTCAACTCCAGTGACCTTTTGACTAATGTATTAACTTATATAATGCAAGTAGGCATTCACCCACATGATGTGGACCATTATGTAACTCTAGAGTATAATCCCAAGTTTTACGATTGGGCTCTTGAGAAAGTGAGACACACCATGGATGCATTGAATGCCCATACACCTTGATTTCCACAATCCTAGGAAGGATTTTTATATTCTCCAAGGGAAAGGGGGTGAAATGAAAAAATGGATGAAAACTTAAAATAAAAATTAAAATTTAAAGGGAAGAGTGAATGTGTAAAAATGTGTGGATTGATTGGTATGAGAATTATCATTTTATGGGTTATATTCCTCATTGTCAGACATTAATCTTTCTAATCATTTTACTTTCTGTGCAACAGAGGCCTTTTGAAGAGAAATAATTGTGGGATATTGTGTGGCAACTTGAACCTAAAAGGTAGGTCAATAAGATAAAGCCAACAGGCTCCGCTTCTTGGAGGAGGAGCATAGAAGATATGGATTAGCCATGGAGATCCGAGCATTCAATCAATTAAAATATTGCAACATTCACAATCTGGAAGGAATAGTGACATCCGAAGAAGCAGCGCATAGATGATAGAACAATGCAACCTTGCCAAGTACCTAGAAAAGGTTGAGAAAGACATCAATCATAGTAAATGTACACTATTCCTGAGAACTTTTGATACCCAAAGGAACAACAACACGGTAACCATCAGGTAAGGAGAAACATCTAGAAGGGTGGAAGTTGCTCTTAATCTAGAAATCATGGAGAAGGCCTTGGGATTAATAGAGAATCTAGAGAAGAGGCCAAAGAGGGATGTGTACGGGATGTTGGCGATGGACAAAAAGGTCTACACAAATGATGGAATTAGCCTAGTTGACATTCTCGACCCCGCCATCCATCTACAAACAAAAATGGTCCATACCCTTTTGTCAAGCCAGAGATATAATGCTCTCATGAATAGAATAGGTGGCATCTACAAAGGTACTAGCCAGAGTACCAAGGTTAGTGAGGGGGAGCCTCTAGCTACCGTAGTGAAGTCAAAGAGGGAAAAACCTGCCTCCAAGGCTTCAACTCTAGGCTCTGGAGGAGTATTAATGGCCATCATTTAGGGAGCTTTGGGGGAGGTAGAAAGAGAAGTAGTAGAGGAGACCCTGAGCTATCACCTATTCAAGAGGAGCATCACTCCCTCACCCCAGTAAGCATGACTATCTCACTTTCAACGTGATAATAGGGGGATGATGAATCCCACAAGGAGAAATAGGACAATACAAAAAGAGATGCTAATGAAAAGGAGATTGAAAAACCCTCTCAATAGCAACAAGCCTTGAGCAAGAGGACAATTATTGAGTAGTAGGGCTCAGAGTTGTCGAACCAAGAGGGGAGGAAAAAGATCACTCTTAAAATCCCCATAAGAAGAACTTGGTCCACCTCTAAGGAAAACAAAGATTTGCAAAGGCAGAGGAGAAATTGAAAATACTTGAAGAAGAGCACAGGAAGAAACAAAAAGAGGAGGAAGAATGACTGAGGCAATAGGAGGACGAGAAGATCACCTTGGCCATTTGGAGATCCATGGAGCAGCCCTCCCAATCTCAAGCAAGAGTAAAGCCCCTTTACACCTAGTCCCACCAATCATGGCCGCCCCTACAATCACCCCAATACAAGGAACTGTGGAAGGGGTGATCAATGAAAGCAACATCATGGCCTGGGTGTAGTACTTAGTAAAAAAAAATACAATAAATTGCACCTACACCTAGCAAAGGGGCCCTTTTTTGGGAACAAAGGGGCCAGCAGTAGAGTTGATGAAAAATCACACAAAGGGCCAAAGGTACCCTACTTAGAAAAGTGTCAACCCCTTTTTTGCCTTTAGCCATGTGCAACACTGAAGATCAGGATGAATTGGTAAAGGAGCTTCAAAGCCAACTCAATAAGGGGACAGATGAGAAAAAGGCCATGCTTGTAGAGCTCGAAGAAGAGAAGATGGTCTTTTTTGCTTATAGGGTAGAACAAGTAAGGGTGATGTCCATCATAAGTAGGGTGGTAATCACAATAAAGTAGGCCTTAAAGGCAAGGGAAGGAGAAGAGAGACTAAAGGATTTGTATGATGAAGAAAGAGAGAATTGCCTTTCCCTAGGAAACATGTGCGCCTTCAACTCCAAGGAAAACATGTGTTTAGAGCCAGAAATAAAGGAGTTAAAGAGGCAAAGAGAAGAGGCAAGAATAGAGGTGCAAGCATCAAATACCTAAAGAGATAAGGAGACCATGAAGAAGCTAGCAGAGCTACATAACTAGCTTCAATAAACTCTCCACGAGCAAGTCATATTGAGGGTGCAAGTAAAATTCAAAAACCAAGAGCAGCAACAAATGCATACCTTATGGTAGGAATAGGAGCATGTGATCACTGCCCTAGCTCGGTACCAAAATCAAGGGCTAGAGTAGATGAGGGAGAAAGCAGAGAAATGGGTAGCTAGGAATGAAGACAGAGTCAAAGACTTAGCTTACAAGCTGGCCCATATTTGGAGAGTGAACGCCTCCTATAGAAAGAAAAACTGCGATTGAAATAGGAGTGTTACAGTAGTAAGGCACATTTTTGAGTAGAGTGTCAAATGTCATGTAGTCAAGAGAAGAAGAAACATTGGAACAAGTAAAAAGAAAACTAGAACTAGCAAGGAGGGCACTGCAACATGGACTCCATGCCAAGGCACCCAAGCCTAGCACTAGCTTGGGAGTAGAGGAGCAATGCGCCCACCTAATCTTAACTGGCTTAACCTCATAGGAACTTGCATTGCTAAGGCTTGGGGAGCTAGAATAACAAGTGTAGCCACCTCAACAAGAGCCAATGGAGCCAATTCAGGAAGAAGGGACCAATTTTGAACCAAACTAACAAGAGGAAGAACAAGTGCAAGAACCAAGGCTCCCTCTGTAGTCATGAGTATAGCCAAAAGAGCAAGGGGAGGAAGCTGGGCCACCTAAATGGATGGTGGAAAGGAGGCACAAATGTAGAGAATAGGTAAAATCACAAGCATGAATTTTCAAGCCAAGACACTGCAAGTTCTATAGGTGGCCATCTTGCAGTGCGGGAGCAATGGGAAAACCATAGCTTTCCCTTTGAGTTCTTATTTACCTTCCCTCGTACATTGGATAGAGTACTATCTCCTAGGGTGGTGAAGGACATCATTAAGCTTTCAACAAGACTAGGAAGGAGATGGCTAGAGGAACAAATGAGGCACCCCATGAGGTGGCAGCAGGAACCTATAGATTACTAGGAAGATAAGGTGGTGGAGGTACCCTAGAGGGTGGATGGATATGAGGCACAACCTAGGTGGCGCAAGAACATCTAGGAATCTAGCTTAGAGGTTAGACCACTTTCTACAGCACCCATTTGCATGAATGGGATGATCCTATCTACATGCCACCCTACCCAAGAAGGATTGGAGTTGACTTCAACCAGGAGGTGCATGGTAGATACAACTTCTCTTTGATCTACAATGTAAATGCCTCAACCCTTGAAGAAAGCTTGATCTTCATAGAAAGGGACCTTTGCCCATCTATAGCACGTTTCCTCAAAACTTCTCCTCATGCCCTAACCTCACCTTGATCACCACATGTAACTACCTCTGCCTTTTGCGAATATTATTAAAACAAAGACCTACTATAGAAGAAGAGCGGTTGCCACCCCTCTTTTTTGATATCAATGCTGGGATAGATAGCTATGTGATGGTGTACCTCATGATGAGAGCCACTCTCTTGCCAACATTTTGCATGAACCTCTTAGAAAAAATGAGTGACAATATATTCACTAGGTGTGACCGCCCATTTTTGTCATCTACTCCACTCAATGTAAGAGATAACTTGAAGGGATATCTACATAGCATGGCCTTCCTGAGCAAAGCCCTCAAGTTACCATGCAACTTGCCCCCTGCCCATTAACATGATGCTTCTTAGTGTGCTCCCTTTATAATTCAAAAAAAGGAGAGAAAACTAAAAGAAAATAAAAGAGAAAAAAGAATTAAGAAAAGAAAAGAAAAGAAAAAGGAAAATGACAAGAAGAAAATACATGGAAAGGAAAGAAAAAAAATAATGAAATCAGCCCATCTGTACACTACAAGCATCACAAGCATTGCACCTAGGGACCACCCTAGCCCTTCCCCTATTTCACATACTTAGGGCATATCAAGGGCATGATACACCTAGGGAGCTCCCACTCACCTATGGTTAGACTTGTCTCTCTAATTCAAACCCAACAACACCTCTCCTTGTACACGAACTGGGTCCTCAAGTGTGGGACAACACCATGGGCTTGCCTGAGGTTCACGACCCAATTCCTAGTTCCATTGGCACAAACAACATGCATTGCATGGTGAGGTAGACATACTCCCAGGTAGTGCAATTCCTTTTTCTTTTTAGGTACATTCGACAAACCGTGATCAACCATCGACTTCGTAGGCCCCCATCACCCACTCAACCTATCCTCAGCCTCCACAACCTCTCATCCATTTTGTTGTGCTTCTTCTCCATGGCCAATCTCCCCAAAACCCTATCATCGACCCTCATGACAAACCTTCAACCACCCAAGTCCTCACCAACAAGTTCCAGGGGATTGGAACTTGGCTAGGAGGGTAATGTTAACCGCCCTAGTGCAAAGAAAGTGCAAAGAAAATTAAAAAGATAAAGACAGAGCAGAAAAAGATGACCCAATTAAAAAAAGAGAGGAAAAGAGCCAAAAGCACAAGAAGCAAACTCAAAAGTCAAAAGGGGAAAGACACATTTTGAATATAAAGGCACACCCTAAATCCTTGTAAAAGAATGCTAGGCTTACTCTTGTGCAATTTCTAAATATAGATGGGCATGGGTGAAGGAACAATGTAAATAGGAGGGAATAGGAAAAGACAACTTAGGCTAAAATGGCCAATCATGTAAAAAAGGGATGGGTGCCCAAGAGGAGTAGGAAATGTATAAAAAGGAAAAAAGTGAATGAAGAAGCTCATTCTTGTGTGTGGCAAAAAATAGCTCTCTTCTTCTTCTTCTTCTTCTTCTTGCCCTTGCTTATGCTTGTGCTTATGCTGCTTGAGAGAGGGAGTGAGAGAGTGAGTGTGTGAGGGTGAGGGACCATGGTGGAGAAACTCTCCAGAGCATTAGGATTGCTTGAGCTTGCACCTTGGATCATGGAGCTATCGGAGAGCTTGAGGGAGGAGGCAACTCTATTGGGCATGAATGTAAGCTCATTACACTTGTAGGTATGAGAGTGTGTATGGCTATGTGAGAGGTAGCCATTTCACTTGACTTGAAACACTTGAAATGATAAAAAGTGGTATGTGAGTCTTGGCATTTGAGCGAGTAGCTCCCATGATGACATTGGTCAAGATGATAGTTAAATGAGTCTTGGTGGTAGGTATTCAATTAATATGATTAGCAATCAAATGAAAAATGGTGACTATAATATTTGCCTAATAATTTGTTCAAAGATTTAAAACTCCAACCCTTAAGACTCAAGCCCTTATCAGGTGTAAAATATCATATTCTCTCCCAATTTAAATTCTTGGACGATTGGATTTGCTCGGAGTAATGCGTCTTGCAAGTCTGTTGGATGCATTGCTTCAAGACAGTGGTTCAGAGGAGTGTTTAGGCCATGACAAAACTTGGATACTTGCTGCGCAATATCCATAGATTGTGCGTATTTTAGTAGGGTTACAAACTTTGAGTAGTAAGCTTCCAAAGTTAATTCTAGTTGCTTTAGCTTGAAGAATTCATTCATCTTCAAAGTCTAGTAGGTCGGCGGAAGGTATCGTCTGCGTACAGCATCTTTCAGCTGAACCCAAGTAACTGCGGCTTCAGAAACACCTTCATCTTTGCACCATTGCTTCCACCATAATTGAGCCTGGCCAACTAACTTAAGTTTGGCTACCATTGCTTGATTAGTAGAGGCAGTTTCCGAAGCAAAGAAATAGTCATCCATCGACTCAATCCATATCTTTGCCTCTGCTGCGATGTCTATCCCTTCTCCATCAAACTCGGGTGCCTTAATTTGCTTGAGAAGGAATTTCTTCTCTTGCATGTCAACATTCGTGGGTACAGAAGGTGCCTAACAATCAAGCCATACTGCTTAGATTATTTTTTTAAGGATATGTCTACAAACCATACATTAATCAATTCATGTATCATTACAAAATTTCGCTCTGATACCAACTATAAGATGCCTGCCCATCGGCTTCCCAGGCACTCTTTTAGCGGTCTATCGAGAAACAAATCTAAGCGTCGTTTCCCGGCACTCCCAGGGAATGTTCCGAGTTTTTTCACCTAGGGTTTCCCGAATCCGCCTCCCAACGGAATGTTCACAACCGAACCCACTAGGATCGACCTGAAATTCGGGTTCCTAGTTGTCAAGGTCTCCTGTTAGCATTCTAGCGTCGGGTTTTGGACATCCTACTTTATGCAGAGATACCCAATCCGAAGCAGACCCATGCCGCACTTGGTTCAAAGAGAATGGGAAACGAGAGGGATACGCTGCTCAACCTCTCTGCCCATAGGGCATAGTCCCATTCGAGTCCCCTAAAATGGAATGAATTGGGTTCTAACCTAACAATACCTAAAGGTTGAATGATGATAAAAACTTATGAGAAGCCTCCCAGTTCTCTGGGACCACCCTACCGTAGGATGGACCCGTCAGGGTTTTCGCCCACCCGCTTTCCTTGAGCACCTGGGAGTGAACCTACTTTGCGTAGGTCTACGAGAGCTAGGTATCCTGTGGATAGGCTGAAATATGATGGATTTACAGCCATTCACTATGCATATATGGTCAAAGTGATACAGGAACCAGAACCCACTTCTTTTGAGCAAGCCATGGGAAAAGAAAAATGGGAGAAAGCCATGGATGAAGAAATGGATGCCTTGGAAGCAAATGCTACATGGGAATTGGTACCTTTGTCTAAAGGTAAAAATGCAATTGGCTGTAAGTGGGTTTATAAGGTGAAGCACAATGCAGATGGTTCTGTGAATAGATATAAGGCAAGATTAGTAGTCAAGGGGTATGCACAAACATATGGCATTGACTATGAAGAAACATTCAGTCCGGTTGCAAGGATGGCAACCGTAAGAGCAGTCATTGCTATGGCTGCATCAAAGGGATGGTCTTTACATCAGATGGATGTAAAGAATGCCTTCTTGCATGGTGATTTGCAAGAAGAGGTCTATATGGAGCAGCCACCAAGTTATGTGCATGTTGTTCATCCTGAATTTGTTTGCAGGTTGAAGAAAGCCTTGTATGGCTTGAAGCAAGCACCTAGAGCATGGTCTGACAAGATAGGACAGTATCTTGTCACTATTGGCTTTGAGATTTCCAAGGTAGATTTCTCACTTTATGTGAGAAAAACAGAGAAAGGTATTATGCTACTTGTCATTTATGTTGATGATTTGATTATGACATGTGACAGTGATGAAGATATCCTTCATGTGAAAATGCTATTGAAGCAGAAGTTTGAGATGAAGGATTTGGGAGAGCTGCGTTATTTCTTGGGCATTGAGGTGATTAGATCACCAAGTGGGATACAGCTCTTGCAGAGACAGTATGGATTGGACATGCTGTCCAAATATGGGATGACAGGCTGTAAGCCTATTTCAGTTTCTTTGGAGCAAAATGTGAAGCTGAGCACAGATGCAGGTGAGCTTCTAGAAGACCCTACTATGTACAGACGCATAGTAGGAAGTTTGATTTATATGACTATTACTAGGCCAGATTTGAGCTATGCTGTTGGATTGGTAAGTCAGTTTATGCAGGCTCCAAGGAAACCACATTTGGATGCGGCTAGACGCATACTCAGGTATGTGAAGTCCACATTGCAGTATGGACTATTTTATGAGACTGGGGTTCAGATACAGTTGCATGGATACACTGATGCTGATTGGGCTGGTAGTATTTCTGATAGACGATCTACTAGTGGATATGTGTTCTCTTTTGGGAGTGCTGCAGTCACTTGGAGCAGTAAGAAACAGCCTACAGTTGCCTTGTCGAGCACAGAGGCTGAGTACAGGGGTGTAGCAATGGCTGCATGTGAGGTAGCTTGGTTGCATAAGCTACTTTATGATATGCATCAGTCTACAGATGGGCCAGTTGTCTTTTATTGTGACAACATGAGTAGTATACACTTGGCAAATAACCCAGTCTATCATGCTAGAACAAAGCACATTGAGGTGCATTATCACTATGTGCGAGAGAGGGTTTTACTAGGTCTTATTGATCTAGTTTATGTCAGCACAGAGGATCAGGTAGCTGACATATTCACGAAGGGATTGGGCGCAGAGAAGCTGCGCAAGTTCAGAGACCTGCTTGGTGTGCAGGAATTGGGATTGAGCTCGAGGGGGAGTGTTGAGATATCGAGCTCCACTCGTGATACGCCAGGGTGACTGTTGTGTATTTATGTCACTGACTTGTCAGTTGCAGACGCGGTTGGTACACCGCCCATGAATAATAGCTACATGACAGCTATCCTTATCTACTCTAGTTCGTGGCTCAGTTAGTATGCCACCTTAGTTAGTTGAGTTTGGTTTAAGACCCATATATAGGGTTCTTCTATTTTCTTTGTAAAAGAGTTCTTTTGGCTTACACAACTAAGAAGAGGAAAACTGTTTTCAGCCTCCACCCTTGTGTGTATTCCCCCATTGTGCAAGCAAGAAAGCTTCAAGTGAGACTCCTTCCTTCTCTCCCACAATCTTGACATGCTCTACTAGCAAATAAGTCATATATAATTAGGTGAAATTATCTTCCCTTGATATATGCACTTCACAAACTCCATCTTCCGAGTAGGTGAGATGAAATTTATCATTTTCCATGACCTATTCTCATGCAATAGTATGGGGCCTAACGTATCTCATACGAGAATCAAAGCAAGCATCTATCAATTTGAAAATAAATTACTTACGACCGGAACCGTAGTTGGATTGACAGTGATGCCTTTGCCCGAAGCCTTGTTACTGGTTGCAGGATTGTCATTGGCACACGACATTCTTTGCTTGGAGGCCATTGAGGACTGCCGCAGGTAGACTCAAGAGATTAAGAAGGTAGAATAGATTCAAGATGGGAGAGCGTTGTCGTGCTGCTGCACATCCGAGCCGTAAACACCTCCATTTTTGTTGTACATCTGTGTTATCTTTTTGTGTGTGTTTCATTGTGTTTGATTGCTGCATTATTTTTCCGTCCTTTTCAGTACCCACATCCAATGTACATACTCCACTTGTGTGTTTGTGTTTGTGTGTGTTTCTGTTTGTGTGCATGTTGTGTGTGTGTCAGAAAAATATGAAAAACTGATGCCAAAGAATAATATTATGCTGTCAATTTCAATGATGAATTCCAAGAAAAGTGCAGGAAACCGTGGAATCAAAGGAAGCCTTGTAGAAGTTGACATTTAAGTTATGAAGATAAAGGTTGCATGTGAACAAGGCCAACGCAACATGCGGGATAAAGCATTCTTGAAGAAGAACATAGCCATGGGTTATGTAAGTTCAGGGAATCATAAGAATGGCACAAAATTGAAAGTTTCAGTCACAGGCAAGATAAATGATGCTGTTGTTACAAAGATGCCATTTGCAGGGTTGGTCTAATAGCCACAGGGGCTCCTCCACGTGGTCACTCAGAGATACTGAATGCTTCAGAGAAGATTTTCGGAGAAGTTACCAGCGGAGGTTTTAGTCCTTGCTAAAAGGAGCAACTAAATTTGTTGGGATTTTTTTGGGGGCTAGCCTATTCTGGTCAAAGGGGAGCTTTTTCGCTCTCTACCGGGGAGAAAAAGGAGGGAGCTTAGTGGCAATGAATAAGGGCGGTCTGCATTATTATTGCTCCGGAGGCTCAAGGAGAGCATACACAACAACAAGAGTTGTAGTTTGCTGGACTGCTTCTACTACTTCAGGCTGAGGGGGAGGTACAGAGCTATCAAGCTCCCCCAAAATAGCGTCTAATTCCTCTTCTTCCTGTGCAGTTCTTGCGCAACAACCCTCCCCTTTTTCTTTCCTGCTTTGCTTCCAACATCCTCCAGCTTGACAGGAGAAGGCAACTATGCAGCAGACTCCTGTAACTACCTCTAAAGCCTTTGTCAGTACAAGGAAGCAGCCTCTACTACTTCCTAATCGTCGCTACTAGATATCCACTTTGATGTTCGTACCTTTGTTCACGGAAAGAAACAGAAAAGTATTGAGATAACTAAAAAAGGAACATCCATCACACTCGATAATTTCTCTCCATGACAATGATGGCACCATGGCATGCTATTATTTTCTTCCTTTGGCTGAACATGCATGGGAAGAGGGATTGAAGCTGGAGTTTGGCATATGCTTTTCTTCCCATGATTGCACCCAACTCTCTGGCAGAGAGAGATTCTGAGATATGATGTTTCTCCCCAGGCAAATTTCCATCCCTGAAGCTGGCAGACTGGGTCGGAGTTGAAGACGAAGGAGAAGTAGAAGCTTGCTACGACGGAGGAGCACGCGGAAAAAGACGAAGATGGCAGGCAAATGGCACGAGACAATGCATATCAAACGGGGAGTAGTGACGTAGGTCAAATCGGGATAACGACGGCATCGACAAGCAAAAGGTGACGAAGCAAAGGCAAAACTTCTGGAATGGGCGGCAGAAGAAGACAAAGACGATGGAGCTGAAGACAAAGTCAGCAATGGAGACAGAGTGAAAACGAAGCCTCACGTACAACCTTTCCCAATGGTTCCGCGAGGGGGCGAAGCGTTGTGAACAGGAAACTTGAGGATTATTGAAAAGTAATGACGGAGAGAAGAGGCCAACAGGAGTATTGCAGATTCATGAATGTATGAAACAAAGTGAATGCTGTTGAATAGCGGCAAACTCTGTCTGTGGATACAGATATTCAACTTCGTGCTTATTATGTTGGACATATTCTTAGCAAGCAAGGAAATCAAGTAGAGTAGATTTGATGCAAACAGGGGACTCTGTTGGTGCAGAAGTCCTGTGCCCAGATTCACAACTTCAAGAGTTGTTGACAATAGAAAACATGCCAGACACTCTTTACCAGAGGGGTCAAAAGTTTTTTTTTAAAAAGCAGATGCACCTGAAGATTATGAGTAGGTTTGCGTTACTTGTCTAACCACCGACTATCCAGTCCACTATGGAGAAATCAACGGCCATATGTGATGGCAGAAAAGATTGATTTTGTACCAGATGTTGAAATGTCCCAGAGAGGTACTCTTCTACTCTCAGGTTATGTTCATGAGAGGAGTCTTTTCGTGAATCAACTGGTACATTTGGACTGGGGTCATCACCATATTGCCTAACCTGGGAGCCTTCTTAGTTGATGCATATTGAGGACAATACAACTAAATCCTGAATCTGGATGAATTATTTGGTGCCCTGAAAACCAAGCTCTTATGCTTATTGTAAAGCAGTGAACAGATTGTAATGCTTTGTCATTTATTTTGTCTCTATACCCATAAGTCTTCAACACTGGTCTATGAAAAGAGCTTTATCAAAACATTGCAGCCGAGAGATGCTTAGCCTATGCAAATTCCTGCACAAGCGAGAGAGAGTATACCCCTCCAAGAGATTGTGAGTGAGAGCTTGAGAGAGAGAGAGAGAGAGAAGAGTCACCCCGAGAGGCTACAAGAAAGAGAATTAGCTCAATTCCCTCTATCTCAATCCTCGACTTAACCATCTTCTCTTACGCTATCATAGAGTTCATGCAAGATCTGCAGAACACGGGGTTCAAGATACGGCAAGGAAAGAGGCTAGCAAGAAGATCTCAAATTTTTATGCCAAAGATCACTATATTGTTTGTCAAGTAAATTACAAGAGATCCATGAGTGTTCATTCTGAACATCTCCCCTCTCTCTTGCGGCCTTTCAGGGTCTCCTTATGCTTTTTCTTATGCCTCTCCCATGCCTCATATTTATAGTGAATTAGAGAAGAGGGCTTGTGGTTGCGAAGTGGAGCTCTTTATGGAGGGGGATCTTGGAAAGATCAGTGATTTGATGCTCAGATCATAAATCTGATGGTTCCATTGGCTTCGAAAGGGGGGTAAAACCCCAAGACACTTGTTTAGAAAGCTTTTTGTTCACTCCTTCTTCTTTTCTCTGTTCAAAGTGCTGTCCACTGCCTGTGTACTACGATCGCGGCGCGTGCGATTTCGCAAATCCTCTCTTTATTTTTTTCTTTTTATAAAATCTCCAAACTAACTAAAATATCTCTTGTCTTTTCTTTTACATGACATCCAGTTTCTAAAAATCTCCATAACTTTTTTTAGGATAATATCTAAGGTATCTAAAATATACTAGTTTTTCCCAAAATCTAATATTTTTGGACCATCCAAACTATACACATTAACCTAGTAATTAATATAACTCATAAGTCTCGTTCACCTTGTAATTTACGTGAAGGGTGGTTACGATCCTTTTCAATCCAAGAAGAATATTGGATTTATGACTCTCGATTTTTCTAAATAAAATATTTTAAATTAAATAAAAAGTATTAATAATTAATATTAGTTAGTTTTTACCTTAGTTATTCTTTAGTTAGTAATCTTACTAACTTATTAATTGACTAACTAACTTTCGAGCCAAGCAATTAACTTTTATTGTGCGGAGATATTACAGAATATCATGGACTTTATTGCCTAGAAACACTTGAGTCTACTTCATAGGGGAAGCTTCGCCCCATTCCCATGAGGATTGACCTAAAAATAAGATTCCTAAATAATACTAAGGTCACCACACAATTTATCTAGTATTAATCATGGTTAGGTGGTTGTGAAAATTAGCCCAAGCTAAAGTAGACTTGTGTCACACTTGGTTTAAAAAGAGTGAGAAATGAGGGGAGCTAGATCATGGATCCCTTTTTCCATAAGACAAAGTCTCATCTTGCCCCTAAAATGACACAAGATTGGTTCTATAGTAATTCTTGGGATAGTCAATGTCTAACTCTTTCTTAAAACAACCTAATTCTAACAAATTTGAAGAAAAAAATCTTAACTTATTGAGACCACCTTGCCATTATAGGATGGATTTGTTGGGGACCTCTCTCCTGCTTTGCTTTTTGTGATGAGTTTTCTTAATTGTCTAATTACTTATCACATTCACTTTGACATACAAGTTCCTTAACTAGCATGTTAGGCACAAGGTTCACTTACATAATTTAGGCACAAATCTAAAGACAATGTCAAACAATCTTTGGAAGTAGTTACAATAATATATTATTTCTACATCTTCTCCAAGGTGTAATGTGACACTAACATTTTGTCCCCTACATTGGGACACATATTCAAAGCATGTGGGGTCCAAGTCCTATGGACACAATCCACTAATCCATCCTTAACTAGCATTCAGACCTTTCGAAAATAACTTCCTAGGCTCACAAGGTTTCTACTCTATGGTGGTTCACCATCGAGCATGCAATGGGGATTACAAACTAGAGCCCCATTAATTCTCACACACCTCAAGAGTAGAGTTGAAATCTATGGAGAGACCTCTTGTCATTGGAGTTGGACCTAGCTTCCAAGTCATGACTTGATTCCTAGTAAGGGAATTTGGTGAGAGACTTACATTCCTCAACTCACCCCTTTATGGATTTTTCAAGTTTCAATAAAAACAAGGCAAAATAGCCCATATTTAAGCTAAGAAATCATTCATTTGATGGAAGCAATATCAAGGCAACCATGCCTAGATTCTACCTAAAAAAACCAACCCATTTCTAAAACAAGTCTAGTGTTTCTTGGAAACTTGATAAATGATCATGGCCCCATCCTCTTGATGAGTAATCCATAGGGATATACATATTTTATCAAGGTATTTCTTTTAAGAATGCAATCACTTGAAAAAGAATACAGTCAGTGCCCTATACTTTGATTTACAATTCTCATATAAAGATGGCACATCTTGAGTCCTTTCATATATCTCAAACACTAGGGATAAAATCATAAGCTTTTTAAAAAGAAGTATAACATTTTATCATGTACACACATTTCTTCAAGGATATTCAAAAACTATTTTTCTTGTTCTTTTTACTCTAATAATTCAATGATGCCCTTTCCTTCAAATCTACAAAAAGGCGGAAAACTTACGTAGCCATGCAGATTTTTGAGGCTCTTGACTACATGTCCTATACCCAACTCAATCCTCTTGGGTTTCGTTAATCACTTCTTACTCCTTATGCTCTATTTACATTTGCTTGTGATCTTGATTGTTTCTTGAAGGCTCACATCATCAGCTTGTTGGCTTCAAACACGTGACAAGGGATTGTGCCTTTAATATAGATGTGGATTTAGAGACCCTTTCTTCTCAATCATAGAAAGAAGAGAGCAATGACACGCACGCACGCGCACACACACACACACACACACACACACACACACACACACACACACACACACACACACACACACACACACACACACACACACACACACACACACACACACACACACACACACACACACACACACACACACACACACACACACACACACACACACACACACACACACACACACACACACACACACACACACATTCTCTCTCTCTCTCTCTCTCTCTCTCTCTCTCTCAGGTGCAATTTGGGAGAATGAAAAATAATTCTTGTTTTGCTAATTGAAATACTAAAAATGGAAAAATCCATGGTCTTTGGCTAAGGCCATTAAATAGACTACTTCTCTTGTTATTATCATTTGCTCTCTCTCTTCATCAAATTGATAGTTTCCCCCCCATTGGACATTGGAATGATGACATGGTCTTAATTTTGTGTTTTGTAATGGTGGCATTTCTTTGGAAGATGATGATTATTTTGATGCTGGGATGGTGTTGGTTAGGATGCTAATAATGATTTTTTGTGGTGGCTATTTAGTCAAGTTGATCAACAATTAGATGAAAAATTATGGTTGCAATATTCCATTTATTATTTGTTAAATGATTAAAACTCTTTTAATCCTTAGGACTAAGGTTCCTTATCACATTGAATGTACATTCCTTATCATGCATTGCCCATATGTTTGAGTTTTTGTGTGGATGTATGCTATGTTTGTCACTTATGGGATAAATGGATTGGCATATGTCAATAGGTATTTGACATATATATATATCATGATACATCTTGGGTGTGTGTAGAGGGATATATATATGCTCAATGCCCCACCCTCATAAGGTGCTACCAATTATCCATGGTGCTCTAAGTTGTAAGGCTCCAATTATGAGGAGAAGCCATGTGTGAGCATGGACATTGGTTGCATCTTGACTTGTATGTTAGATGAGGTCTATGTGACCAGATAACAAAAAGGTGACCTTTGTGGATCTAGTCTTTAGGTTAGATAGAGTATTTATACTGGTAGAAACTTGAGGTACAATACATCAAGTTGTGGGGTGTAGGAGTTATCAAGGACCCCTATTTTAGGGTCTAGGGTCCATAGAAGTAGCCCTTGGTGTGATGGTAAAGGAAATATTCCTTGGTTGACTAGAGAAGATTCATAATATGGTTGGACATGCAAAAATCTAGCGATCCAATATCGGGAGCTCAAGTTATTGTTGTTGTTTTGACAGTAGGTATAGTGAGACAACACCTAGACAGCATACAAGGGGGGACATTGTTTGTCATTGTTCCACCCAAAGTTTCCAACCCAAGTCCATATATTTTTAAATCTAGTATATGCCCATATAATAAGCTTCCCATAGAGCTCTTATGAATTGGGATTGGTGCTATATTATGAGAGAAATAGGAGTTTTTTAAACAAAATGCCTACTATTATAGCACTATCACCTAATGGTTAGGAATAAGAAAAATGATCCTATTATTGAAGCATTGAATGATGGTGTCAGAGAATTTCAAGAAGATGAAAACTACACAAATGAAGCCCATAATGTTGAACAAATAGATGAAGATTTAAGCATTGGGATTGCTTACAAAACACACAAAGGACTATATAACATACATGAAGTGCATACAATGAATCATTGCCTTTTACTATCAAAAGATTTGGGACATGTCAATGAAGGATTTTCTAAGGATTTTAAGACTTTGAATGAAGTCTTAACACATATGCTCAAAGAGTAATGTCTGTTAGAGACTATTTCAACATCTACTTGAATCTCTTGATGTATGTTGAAGGCATTTCAGATTTTGCCAAGTTGAATAAATACATTTTTGATCTTGACCCTGCCCTATCATTGGAGGTAGGAGCTCAACAATAAAAAACATTACATGAGGCCATATAATTGGTTGAAAAATATTCCTTGAAGTACAAGAGAGATGAAAAAATATCCAGCAAAGGAGTGTGGGAAATAATATTTTCAATCAACCTATAAAATATGGGCAAGTTTTAGCCAATCAAGAGACTCTTTTAAGCAAGAAAACATGGGTTATAATAGTTAAAATAGTTATAACAACAAAATATTGACTTCTCCCATTGTTTATGCCTCTAAACATGATGAAAATTATGCACAAAAATAGGGGCAAAATGTAAAAAATATGGCTGAGACAAGAGGCAGTTTTTCAATAACTGAAAAGGCTCCTGAACTGTCCCAAAACAATTATAATAACAACTTCCTTTCTCATGATAAGCTTAGAGAAATGCATGCCAAATGATTATACTTTAAATGTGGGGAGAAGCCCAAGATCATAAGCTAAAGTGTAAAGCTAAGAATTCAAAAATCAATATGGTGATCACTCAAGATGTGGAAGTTAAAGAAGAAGAAGATCAAGAGGAAAATTTATTGCATGTTGATGCTTACCCAATGGTCAAAGAGATTCATGAAGAAGAGGATGCCACTAATGAAGGATTCTATGATCCCATGGATGGATTTCCACTTGATTTAGGTGGTGCTCATGATTCTCATGTTTTCTTTTGTACAATTTCACATGATGTATGGATCCGTTGCAAAGGGGAAAGTACACTTAGACTCAAAGGTATCATTAATGGCAAGGTTGCACATATTTTAGTGAATACTAGCAACACTCGTAGCTTCATCAACACCAAATCTTTTAACAGGCTGAAGTTGCTACCAATTGATATGGATTTCTCCTTGTGGATACAAGTTGCAATGGTGCATATGAGTCTAGTAAAGAAGTATGCCCATGTACTTCAATTGAACTATCACCCTCTTGCACACTATAAGTGGACTTGATCACTTTGGATATGCGATCTATTGACATTGTTATTAGATGTAATTGACTCAAGACACTTGGAAAATTCACATTAGACTTGGAGCAAATACAAATGGAATTTAATTGGCAAGGACAACACATAGAATTGAAAGGCAGAGACCACAAACATATAGACTCATCTCCATGAAGAAATTGCAAAAAGAAATCAATGCCAAGTCATGCATCTTCACTCTTTTGCTTGTAAAAGTAGATGAAGAGAATTCATCGAATCATCCATCTTCTTCGACAAAGAAAAGGGATTCAAGATTGGAAGAGCTATTAGAGGAATACAAGGATTTATTTCAGCCACCATCATCTTTACCTCCAAAGCGAGAGGTTGACCATCCTATTGGTTTGTTGCCCAACACAAGCCCATCAACAAACCTCCCTATCACTTGTGCAAGTTTGAAAGGGAAGAAGTGGAGCAACAGGTCAAAGAATTCCTGTAAATGGGTTTAATTCAGCAAAGTCAATCACCGTTTTCCTCTCGCGTGCTTTTAGTCAAGAAGAAGAATGGATCATTTCGTATGTGTATTGATTATTGAGATTTGAACAAGTCAACAATCAAGAATAGGTATCTTATTCCCCAAATTGATGTTCTTTTGGATGAGCCTAAATATGCAAAAGTCTTCACCAAAATAAATCTTCGATTGGGTTAAATCATAAAATTTGAATGAAGGAAGAGATGAGTTCAAAACAACTTTTAGGATTGAAAGAGGGTTATGCCACTTCTTGGTTATGCCATTTGGACTTTCCAATGCATATGCTACTTTTCAAGCCCTCATGAATAAAATATTGCAGCCCTTTAATAGTCCTTGTTTTCTTTGATGATATCCTTATCTATAACAAATCCAAGGATGAGCATTTGAAGCATATACGAGAGATCTTTGATACATTATGAAGACATACACTCTTTGCCAAGATGACAAAGCGTTCTTTCATGGAAGATGAAGTTGAATATTTAGGTTATCTTATGGGAGAGCAAGCAATTAGAGTGGATCCCAACAAGGTGAAATGTGTTAAAGAATATCCTACTCCTACAAATGCAATCTCTTTGAGAGGATTCCTTAGGTTATCATACTTCTATAAGAGGTTCATCTAGAATTATGGTCATGTGGTGGCTCCATTGACGGATAGACTAAAAAAAAGGCTTTGTTTTGGGACTCCATCACCATTCAAAGTTTCAATGAGCTAAAATCTCTCTTAATTTCAGCACCTATCCTTGTATGCCCACATGTCTCTAAGGAGTATATCATATGTGCAGATGCTAGTGGAAGAGGAATTGGGGATGTTTTATGTCAAGACCATGGATTCATAGCTTATGAAAGCCGAAAGCTTGATGACAAGGAGCATCAATTACATGTTTATGAGCAAGAGATATTGGCAATATTACATGCTATTAAAAAGTGGCATCATTACATCTATGGTAGCATTTCAAGGTCAAAAGTGAATATTATGTGTTGAAATGCTTCCTTTCACAACCAAATTTATCTCCCAAGAAACAAAGATGGTTAGCTACTCTTCAAGGACATGATTTTGAGATATCTTGTATGGCTGGAAAGGATAATGTGGTGGTGTATTTACTTGATAAGCAAGCATCCAAAATGATGAAGGAATTTCAACAAGGCAAAAGAGAAGAGTATCCAAATTATAAATGGTATAATGGTTGTTTATGGTATCAAGGATGGGTTTTCTTGACTCCTTAATCATCTTTCAAAGATCACATTTTTCAAGAGATGCTCTCTTCACATTTAGCGGGACATCATGGTTTGTTCAAAACATTTGATAATATTCACAAGAGCTTTTATTGGAAAGGGATTTGGAGAGATGTTAAAGACTATGTCATGAGTTATCTTACGTGTTAACAAAATAAGAATTCCACACTTCTACCTAGAGTTTTGCTTCAGCCACTACCTCTTCTTCATGGGAATTGGACTCATATTAGTATGGATTTTATAATGGGATTGCATACAACAAAGCATGGGTGGAATAGCATTTATGTGATGGTAGACCAGTTGACTATATTAGCCGAAGAAAGCTTTTTTACATGAACTATAAGAATATATGGCTACTAAATTGATATAACTCCTTAGAACAATTAATAGAAAAAAAACCTAATGCCTCTCATGTCATTGTAGCATGAGTATCTTAATATGGAACAAATCCGCTTTCAAAACAAACTTGCCAATAGAGGTGACTATTAAAGTCAAGGATCTTTTATGTGTATGATGTGTATGGTGCTAAAATTATGAATGGTGCTGAACTATAATACTAAAAAAGAACTAAGCTCTTGTTGCTTCTTCTTCTTTATGACTTCCTCACTTGTAATGGTCATTCTAATGCACGTGTCAACTAGGTCAAGACAGAACTCAATTTTATTATGTTTCTTCTAGTTCTTAGCTCACAACTTTCTCTATAATTCTCAACAACTATGTCCCTACACTTTCAATTTTAGTTCATAAATGAGGAGATATTCAATAAATCCTCATTCTTAAGACATAATTCAATGTGCTTTCCACACAACACCTCATTTGATATAATAGAGGAATCTTTAGATGTCCATGTGAGAGAACCTTCCTCATCCATGCACTAGACATACTTCGAGAGGTAGTGCACACACTCCTCCATGAAGCCATCCCTTTGCCATAGAGCCCTCAGGCCTTTCTCTCTAATACACAAATCCTTTAAGCATTCACATAAATCTTTCAATTCAAATCAACATCTAGTGCTTATAACCCCAATAACCTCTATGTCCTCCACCGTATGAATGAGAACATGAACTTGAATGTCAAAAAAAGGTTGATAGCTCCTTCTCCATTAAAGAAAGAATCTAAGTACACTCAAGCTTCTTTTTAGGTGTTAAACAAGTTTCTATTTCTTTGGATAGAATCCACTTGTTAAGAAAAATAAACAAAGCATGTAAACTACATTTGTCGAATCACCCAGACCTTCTAATCAAACACTAGGTAGTTAGCTCATGAGTACCTTTTGAGAAAACTTAGATATAAAAATTTCTCAAATACCCTTTTCCAAACATCCATCAATAAGAAAGTGGTAAAGCATGTTAGAAAAACCACATCAATATTTATTTATCTATAAAGATTCTTAAAGAAAAATGAATAATGTGGTCAATAAATTTATTACCTTAATATTACTAAGCTAGTCATGTGGTTTAAAGTTAGAGAGGCTTGAGTCATCCATAGTGAATAAAGTTGCTAGAGGTAAACCATATCATGTGGGTGTATGTATGGATCTTTTCTAATGTTGTGGATTAAAGGCAACATGTGCCTAGTTGCCTACGTTTACTTGTACTTATTGCTTACATGCATGTACATTATAGTTAGCGGTTGCTTGTTTCACTATCACTTTATTCTTTATTATTTACATGACAATAGAATAAGGAAAGATAGGTCACACATTGTGACCATTGGAGTTCCCACATACCCTCTTTCTCTCTCTTGATTGAATCTCCATAGCTCTTGCTTCTCTCTTGCTTTCGTTCATCCTTCCACTCTTGCTCTACATTTAAACTAGTATTAAAGTGGCATTAGGTGTTTGAGAGATCATGCTTGGATCGAGGAGCTCGAGGAGTGAAGATTTGTCACAAATGTCAAAGATTAAAGATTATTTTTTGACATTGATGCTTACTATCCACACATTGATAGATGCACTATTCTCATAGCCGAGATCCAGATCTGAGCAAGCAGGTGCCTCAGTCATTGAGGCTCAATTTGGGATTGCAATAGCCATTTTGGTATTGATTTGGGGAGCCATTAGTAGTTGGAAAGTATGAAAATGACTTGGCCTTGGAAAGAGGTTTTAGATTCTCAAAGAGATTGAGCAACATTGAAGCCTTTCAAGCGAAGAGGAATCAACATTCTCTTCCATTTTCTTCCTCTCAAATGTATGTGTAGTAGAGTAGAAAGTAAAAGTACCTTTCAAGAATTTAGTTTGAAGCCATTCTATCCATTTTTGAGTGGATACAAAGCATGTTTCACAAGTTGTGGATAGGTATGGAAAATTGATAGCACTTTTGTATTTTGGCTATAACTTTTGTATACTATATCCAATTGAGATGTTCTCTAGCTCAAAACAAAGAGCACAATGAGACCCTTAACTTTAAATAATCATAGAGTTGATTCTGTGGAGTTTTCACTTCTTTGTTTTATACATAATAGAACAATTCCGATTGGATAACAAGCATTCATAATTAATGTCTATGCATTGGATGCCTACATGCTTTTGTATATGCTACATGGTTATGTTGATGGTTGCTAATTTTGTTTATGAGTGGATATAATTATATTGAGATTTACATATTAGATTTGAGCTTGGTTGATTGAATTTGGGTAGTGGCTATTTTTTTTAGTGAAATTTAATTGTGGACTTGGAGATTTATTGAAGTTATATACTCCCAGATGCATAGATGATGTATTTTGGGTACCTAGATAATATGAGCTCTATATATGGAGATTCCTTTGCTACTTGTATACTAAAGATTAGCTTCCAATGGGAGTACTTAGTATTTTCTTTACAAAGCTTGGTTCATTTGATATAGTGGGGGAATCTCTTATGCTTGATTGGTTTATGCATATATTGTCATTGCAAAGGTTTATGGCTATGGTATTATTTGCCTTTTATTTGAATACCTTGGACCACTTATTATCAGCGGGTTGTTAATGGTGGATACATGTTTCTTATGCATTATAGTATACATCTATGTACCTAACACCCTAGATGTTTTGACAATCTTTGATATTCTGTGGTTTATGCTGTGTCTTTACATTGCTAGTTGCATTGTACATGTTGGTTTCTACCTAGATTCCCATTGTAATGGGAGCTTATTCATTTGCATGGTTGCCTAGAATTACATGTTTGTTTAGTATAGTTTTATGAACAACCATATTGAAAATTAGTTTTGAGCAGTTCTTTTTAGAGTGGACACTTGTCTTTACTTCTTGCTTGTGGATGATAGTGTATTGGCTCAGTCTTCCTCCTATTGCACACTTTTTTGGCTTTGTTTTGGGATTGATTTACTATTATTACATAAGTATGTATTCTCTTTGTTTGATAGACATAATTACAAGTGCTTCAAATGCTTCCAATGACAATGCTATTTTCAACATAGTAAAGTTGGATGGCAATAACTTCTAGTTTTGGAAGAGTCATAATTTGAGATGTATTGGTGCAAAAGAAGCAACTCAATCCATTGAAATTTGAGGGCACAAAGACATAAATTTATGATGTAGATGAATGGAAAAATCTTGATGAGCTATGTAAGTGTATCATCATTTTGTCTTTGTTAAAATAGGTATACTTCAATGTCATTGAGACTGAGAGTGTTGCTTATCCATTATGAAAAAATATTTGTGATCTCTATGATAAGTAGAGTCTTGGACCTTAGCTATATTGGCTTAAGAAACTCAAGGAGCTTTACATAAAGGAAGGGGCATCTATGTCTTCTCATTTAAATAAGTTTTATTCCATTTTTAGTCAACTTAGTTTGAAGGGTCTTAAGCTTGAGGAGAATGTCAAGTCTCTTTTCTTACTTATCACATTGCCTAAGACTTGGGATACATTTCACACTTCTATGAGTCCAAACCCTCTTGAAGGTGGCTCTCAACTCAAGAATATAGAGGGCCCTCTGCTTACCAAGGAAGTAAATAGGAAGAATTTTGATACAACCCATACTTCTCATGCACTCATAGTGAGAGGCAAACAAGGTGGTATTGGGATAATATTCATAGCAAAGACTCACATGCCAATAGGGGTAAGTCTAAGTCTTATGGATAGTCACATAGTAAGTGCTCTCTTAATGGTCATTATTTTAGACATAGGATTATAGAAGGAAACATTTCCATAAGATGCACAATGGTAAGTGTGAAAAAGGTAAAGCAAAAGTGTAGGATAATGCCAAATCCTTTGATAATTATAGCATTGTTCCTAAGTCTGGTGTTAAGATAGAGGAGATAAATGACTTAGAGTACAACTCAGATGATTACATACTTTTTTCTTCATCATTTGATGTTACTCAATTGATCCATGCTTTTTCTTCTTACTCTCAGTATAGGCTTCATTCATGTTATCCTGCATTGCCATTGGTTTTATACCTACCATACTATCACATGAATGGTTAGACCAGGAGATGACGTTGCATTAGATATTATTGGCATAGGTGATATGAGATTGTAGTTTAGTACTAGTGCTTCCTTCGTGCTTCATGTTGTATGTCATGTCTCAGATTTGAATAAAAGCCGTATCTCTATTGGACAATTGGATGATGATAGATACCATGTCTCTTTTGGCGATTCTATATGGAAGATTACTAATGGTAGTCTTGTTTGTCCTAGAGATGCCAAGGTTAATAGTCTATATTCTTTGTTTATATCTTGAAATGTTAATCATATTTTGGAAGTAACCGATCTTCCTTATGTATCTCTTTAGCATTGCCATCTTGGGCATATGTCCCTTGAAGAAATAAAAGTGCTCACGTGTTTGTAGTATTTTCCACCTCTTGGCTACTCATGTTTTGAATCTTATGATCATTGTTTATATAGTGGGAAAATACATAACTCTCCTAAAAAGTTTGGTCGTGTATATGTGGGTGAGCCTTTGGCTCTTATTCATTCAAATGTCTAAAGTCTGATGTCTTATCAGTCACATCACTAGGTGGTGCTAAGCAATTTGTGATATTCATTGATGATATTTGTTTAAAGTTTAGATCTATCTAGCTAAGTGGAAATAAGAGGTGTTAGCTACATTTTAGTGCTTTCTTACTATGGTTGAGAACTAGTTTGGGTATAGGGTGAAATACCTAAGGTCTAAAAATATGGGTGAATATATCTCTAAGGCATTTGAACAACTTTGTGATGAGAGGGATATTAAGAATTGGTTGATCTCCCCTTATATCCCACCCCATAATGGTATTGCAGAGAAAATGAAAATGACTATTTAAAGAAGAGTCTATAGTTTGCTTAGTCAGATAGACTTACCATAATACTTTTGGATTGAAGCAGCTAGTATTTCTATGCATTTGATAAATAGATCCCATGTACTGCTCTTGGTGCTACATTTATAGAAGAGACATATTTTGGTAAATTTGTAATAAGGGTGCAATGAGCTAGATCCATAGCCTGTTAAATTCATCTTTCTTGGATATGGTGATGTAGGTCAGATGAGATACCACCTTTCATATCTATAGACTTAAAAGGTTATCCACAACTATGATGTTGTATTTCATGAGAAAAATATACATATGAGACTAGAGCAAGTTTTTTAGATATGCAGGGTGATCTTTCAAGAGGAGCCTCTTGTTATAGTATAGCCAACCCTAGTTAGTAGCTTGATGCATTTTTTGATATTATAGTGGCCTAAGATCCATATGTTGTGTAGGATCATGATGTTGGATAGAGAGGACTATTAAGATGGTAAGCTCAATACATGCAAATATTGATGATGGACCACCTAGTTAGATGGGTCCGCATGTCTTCATTGAGCACGTTGATGATCATTATGATCCTCACATGCCCAATGAATTATCACTTATTATATTTGATTTACTACACCTACTTGCAAATGGCATAGTTATAGTGCCAATCGATTAGTATAGTCAATTAGTAGAGCAATTTTCTTTATCTCATATCTTATTTATACTTTATGTACATTGTATTTGTGTGAAAGAAGAATAAGAAATTAGAAAGAAGCATTTTGGTTCCCATCTCTCTTCTAGGGTTTTTGAGTGAGCTTCCTCTTGTATGTGTGGTGTGTATTTGGTGCACCCCACCATGCGATTCATAACATAGTATTAGGCAACACTACTACTGAGAGAGGTTGGTTTTAAGGACTCAAGCAAGTTTTCCCACCATGCAAATCATGACATGGTATTAGAGCAATGCCATTGAGAGAGATTGGTTTTAAAGGGCTGAAGTGAAGGAGTAGAAGCAATGATTTGAGCAAGCAAGCAATAGATGAGAAGCTCTCCCATTCTTCCACTCTTTCTTTTGGATAGTACAACCTGTGGAGGCACTAAAAGCAAGGCAGAGAAAAAATCTTAGATGGTTGTGAGATTTGGTGTGCAAGTAGAGCAATATATGTTATGTAGATAAGCCCTTTAGGGCTTGTCTACTACTCTTTTGTCAATCTCAGGCCATTTCGGGCCTTGTTTTAGAGTGACAAGGTTGCAGACAATAGTTTTGGAGGATATTGTGATTTCTGTTATATCAACAGAAAGTGGGTGCACATGTTACAAATTTCAAATCTATAAGTTTTGAGGTATTTTTCAAGAAGCAAATACAAGTTTTATATGCAAACATGTTGTAGATTACATATACTATTGAGTAGTCATTCAGTGAAAGAGGCTGCTTGCTGTATTGTTGTGCACTTGTAAAAGGTTGTAGAAGACTTGCTTGTTGTTTTGTATCATTTTTTTCAAAATGGTAGAGAACAATGGAAACCCCATCATTGAAATGCTAGATAAGAACAATTACCCATCATGGAAGTTTCATGTAACAAAATCCCTTATTGTGGAAAAGGCCTTTACTCATCTCGTGCTTTGTACTCTATTAGTGCTATTCGATCTTTCATATGAAGACCAAGAACATTGAGATATGCTACTATCACTTCATTAGAGAGGTGGTTGAGGACAAACATATAGAGATTTTCAAGATCTTGACTGATGAGAATCTTGTAGATCTACTCACTAAAAGTCTCCCAATGGAACATTATGCCTTCTTGGGCATAGGATGAGATAACCTCTATTCCTCATCTTATTGTACTTATATGTGAACTTTGTACTTTGTCACTTTTTTTAAATTTTCTCTACACTTGGAAACATTTACCTTTAAGTGGAAGGTTGTTGGGGGTTAAAGGTTTCTTGTGCCTAGCTACCTATATTTACTTGCACTCTTTACCCACACACATGTACACTATAGGCAATGATTGCATGTCACTATCACTTTATTCTTGTAACGTGTCCCTTCCTTGATACGTTTTAGTAGTTTGATCTAAAAGACACCGCCCCAGCACCGGCACTCCCACGGAATGTCACAGGGTTTTTCAGATAGCAAATCATGAGTCTAATCCACAATGAAGCATATCAACCAACCTTGTTAGGATCAACTTGAATCTTTTTGGGTTTCTAATGGTAAAGTCATGCTATAGCCTTCTAGCGTTGGTCTTCAGACAATCTACTTTGCGTAGAGCATCTAAATGGAGATGGACTCATATTGCACTTGGCTCAAAGAGAATGGAAAACAAGAGGGATGCATTGCTTGACCTCTCTACTCGTAGAGTAAAGTCCCATTCTGATTCCCTAAAATAATATGAGACAGGGTTCTACCCTACATTATCTAAGGTCAATACGTCATTGTGATTTGAATGTTGAGAAGCCTCCCAGTTCTTTGGTACCACTCTACCATAGGACGGACATGTCGGGGGTTTCGTCCACCCGCTTCCCTTGATAGCTTTAGTTTTCTACTTACCTAAGGCACATTAGTGGTAACACATACAATAAGCTTCCTTAATTAACCCGTTAGCCACATGTTGTGTTACGTAATTTTATGCACTGATGCAAAAATAGTTCAAACAAGTTCCTTGGAAGTAAACTTTATATTAACATTTTAGTTGAGATACAAGTCTCGTCCATAGGACGATTCACGTGATCTATAAGGATGCGTCTTATTTTCCTCCAAGTTTTTGCCCTTGTGCTAGTAACAGGGCCTTGAGATTCCATCTTGAGTCACATAGATCATTTGAGTAGGACTCGGAGAGGCAGGGAATTTACAACCAGAGCCCCTTGGCATCCAAGTGTCCTCCTACATTCAAACTAATCCACGGAGACACCTCTTGTGGTGGGTTTGGTCCATATTCCTGTTCACGGTCATTTAGAATCCCCTTAGATAGGGTTGGTGGCCAGCTGGAGGTGGTTTGGCACACCCCTCCATGAATTTAACTTGATTCATTATACCAATTTCTTATAAGAGCTTGGGCCAAACAATCCTTTCACAGACATTGCTCTTAAAATTACAAGCACAAACAATAATATGGACGAGTGCTCAGAACACTTACTAAGGTGGAGTTCCCTTTTTGAATGCTTAGCATTCAACCATTGGATTTTTCTTGCCTTGTTTGCATTGAATCCTCAGTGTTATAGCCCATATCTCTCATGTGACAAAGGTATTCTAGGCATAAGTCCTCTTACTCTTGGATGAGTAATCTACACTTCATTCCTCGATTATCCTTGCAACATGAATTGCATTTTGCCTTTAGTAGGCACTACCCTCCCCATTATTATCCCCCATGAAACCCTACCCCAATCCTCTAGGATTTAGAGTTCTCGCCTAAGTCGAATTATGTCATCCTAGATCACTCTAGGTCCTATTTAGGGTCCCATCTATTCTTATTATCTGGATGACTACCACTATCATGGGGTTTTATTTTGCCACGATAACAACCCTAGTTTGCTATGAGTAGTCACATGTTTTTGGGCAATTATGCTCTTGCCAACGATTGTGAAAAGGGAACTCAGTAATCCTATGAGTCAGGGTTCTTAGACAGTGTTTCTATCATTTTGATGGTTGGGTCACAAATATCATTCTAAGGTCTATCTATTGATCGGGAATCCTTGGGAATAACCTAAGTGAGTTGACATTCTTACCTGGATAATTTTAAGTAATATAATTATCTGCATCATTACCTCAAGCAGATCAAAGCATGTATGTCTTTCAATTATTCTTTATTGTAGATACATTTTTTAATGCTTCAGTGAACGCAAGTATTCTAATTCATGCACATTGTAATCATGGGGTGTAAACACAGTTTTGTGGAAAAGAGAAAAACATGTTTATCTTCTTCAATTCCTTTCTCTCTATAAGTGAAGCGAAAATTGAATACACTAATGTAAGTGAAGAAGAACTTATCTCTTTTGCTCATGTAGTGAAACAAGGATTTACTGCTTCTCATGGATGCATTTATTTCTTGCAAAAATGGATGTGAATATTTCTTTATTAACTAAGATACTTAGGATCTTACCTTTCAACCATATGATGCAACTTTCCTAGATGCAAGTTCCCTTCATGATATCTTTGATATAAAGCATCAATCCTTGACAGTCGGTATCATTTTTCTACGCACTTGAGTGCAACCTTCTTTTAATTTATTTTATCTCTCAAGCATGCCAATGCTAGTGCATAAAATTTAATGCTCCATGAAGAAAAAAATCAATACAAAATCCTTGATTTCTGTGTGCACCAATGCAAAGTTTATTATGCAAATTGTTCATTCTATAACATGCCTTAGTGCAATAAAAAACACAATCCCCAACATGATTTAAATGCAACATAATTGGTGGTTTTCTAATCATGAATTTTAGCATGAATAGTTTCTTCTACCTAATGTAATCGATATGCATTTATTGTTCTTTCATATATTTTCTACTAGAGTAGAATTTATTGAATGCACGTGGTTACGAAGTGTTGCGGTTCCTTGATTCGTAACTCCGTCAGTTTTGACATGGGATTAACGTTTGCTTGGACCTTACTTTGCTTTGGAGCCATTATTTAGGTCGGGCCTTCTTCACAGATGCATGTACGGACTACTAGGGAAGCTAGCTCCTTACGAGAGATCGGGCGTGGGAACCCCTCTCAAGGGGGGGACTTGGAAGTTTCTTAGAAGATTCCTCCTCTCTCTCTCTCTCTCTCTCTCTCTCTCTCTTCGTAGCTTGATAGGGGAGGGGGAGGTGGTAACAATCGTTCCAAGGAGGGGGGTTTTAAAGGGGAGAGGAGGGTTATTATGGGGTGGGGGGGGTGACAGAGGCCCTCTCCTCCACATGGACGGCCAGATTGGCCCACCGACATGCAATCTACGTTGGGGGGAAGAGATAGTGGAAGGGGAAGAGATAGTGGGGGGAGAGAGATCATACACGTGTGCCCCTTCTCCCCATCGACATCATCATCGTCTTCATTTTCATCATCGTCTTGATCATCTCCTACTCGTCTCTAGCTTCGCCGTTAACATCTCCTACTTCCCCCCCTCCCGCCAGTTGGCAGCGTCGATGGGGGGGAAATAAAAAAATTTCAAGTAATTTAATTATTTTTTTCAAGGGGGTCCTATGGGGTATCGAGGGGGGTTATTACATCCTTCCCCCCGAGATGTCCTCATCTCGAAAGGAATTGGGGGTATTGTTGGTTGAGAGTAGTCTCATCAATCCATGTGGCATCTTCTTTTGGATAGTCCTTCCACTAGATGAGGTACTCTATGAGAGTTCTACTCCTCAATCGCTTCTCCTGAATGTTTAGGATTCTATTGCAAAGTCTATTATGCAAAATTTTAATTCTATAACATGCCTTAGTGCAATAGAAAACACAATCCCCAACATGATTTTAATGCAACATAATTGGTGGTTTGCTAATCATGAATTTTAGCATGAATAGTTTCTTCTATCTAATGTAATTGATCTGCATTTAGTGTTCCTTCAGATGTTTTCTACTATGGTAAAATTTATTGAATGCACCTGGTTACTAAGTGTTGCAGTTCCTTGACCCGTATCTCCGCCATCAGTTGACATGGGATTAACATTCTCTTGGACCTTTGCTTTGGAGCCATTGTTTAGCTCGGGCCTTCTTCACAGATGCGTGCATGGACTAGTAGGGAAGTTAGCTCCTTGCGAGAGATCGGGCATGGGAACCCCTCTCAAGGGGGGGGAAAAATTGGAAGCTTCTTAGAAGATTCCTCCTCTCTCTCTCTCTCTCAGTGGACACATTTCAATCAGACCTCTTACAAGCTTATCAAGCAAAACATCAAAGCAAGGGAGCAAATGGAAAACTTGCTTATTACAATATGCATATCTATCCTTCACGTTGGGAATCCTACATGTAGGCAAAGGCACATGTGCATCCACACATAGCCAACCTGCTCTTAGTTGTATTTAGACAGATTATTACACTACTTCAAGCTTGATCACACACTTTATTGATCAAGATAGGTGCATGGAGTGGATAGGCAAGAGAGATGAGGTTATGCAAGCTGTGTGGACTACAGAGTGTAGAATAAAAGGAGCATATGAATATGACATGCCCAACATATGTACACATACGGGATGACTTTGATATCCCTTTACAGGGGCCACTTCACCAATTTCTGACCACTACGCCTATATCGAAGCTAGGGGCTCTCATCACCCTCATGTTATGTTTTCGGGAGAACCACGTTGCATAGATCATTCTTTCACTATAGCTACCCTTTCCTACTATGGGGGAGGAGAATCATTGTATATCATGAAAGGTCCCATGGGTCATAATTTTGCCTTTCACAGATGATAATAAACTACTATACTCTCTCTCTCTCTCTCTCTCTCTCTCTCTCTCTCTCTCTCTCTCTCTCTCTCTCTCTCTCTCTCTCTCTCCATAGCTTGATGGGGGGAGAGGTGGTAATGATCGTTCCAAGGAGAGGGGGGGGGTTTATAGGGGAGAGGAGGGTTATTATGGGGGGGAGGTGGGCGTGAAGAAGGCCCTCTCCTCCACTTGGGTGGCCAAATTGGCCCATTGCCATGTAGTCTACTTTTGGGGGGGGAGAGAGAGGTGGCACATGTGTGTCCCTCCTCCCCATCGACATCATCGCCATATTTGTTTTCATCATCGTCTTTGTCATCTACTACTCGTCTTCAGCTTCACCATCGACATCTCCTACTTCTCCTCCCTCCTGCCAGCTGGTGGCGTCGACAGGGGGAATAAAAAAGTTTCAACTAATTTAAATTTTTTAAAAGGGGGGTCCTATGGGATACTGGGGGGTTTATTACAATTCTTTATTCTTTACATGATAATAAAATCAGGGAAGGTAGGTCACACATTGTGACTATTGGAGTTCCCACATACTATCTTGCTCTCTCTTGTTTGATCCTCCATAGCTCTTGCTTCTGTCTTACTTTTTCTCATGCTTCCACTCCTATTCCAACTTTTGTCTAATGGTTGATTGTAGTAACCTCCTTGAGTATGAGTAATAAATTGTGAAAGAAATTGGACCATAGATTGATATGTCTTGCATGACTTAAAAATTGCACATCAAATAAAGAGAGAAATACAAGAAGAGAAAGCACAGCATAAATTTTATATAATCTCCTCCCCGAGCATTGAGAGGGCTATTTTCAATCCATGTATTATTGATTTTGTTGGTCTTATGCCCATAAATAGAATGATATGTCTACACTTTTTGCTCTTTTTTTTGGAATTTGAGGGATCACTCATAAAAATATATAGCAATTACGTGGATTCAAAATAAGAGGATTTGGAAATATCATTTTCACCCTTTTTACATATAGAGAAGGATTCCATATAAAGGGGAGTATTTATAAATAGACCTTGAATATAGGTGATATAGAAGGTATACATATAGTGAACCCCTTGAGTCTACGAATGGCTCATCTTTCCCTAGTATATAAGTAATATCCAAAATTCTAAAAAATATCTTTAGGATCTAAGCAAATATGTTTAATCTTAGGACTATAAAATAGAAGCATACAAGATATAAGATGCCATTCTTACTAACCGTACAACAATACTGCATTTCATGAATATCAAATATTATCCCCCCCACCCCATGCAAGACTCCCTTGATGAAATATAAAAATCATAATTTCTTCCAATTCTCCAATCTAATAATATATCCACCAAAAACACAAAACACATGAAATCCCTTAATATCCATCTATCATGATGTGAATGGTGCCACATGTTTGTACATGATGTGAATGGTGCTACATGTTTGTATCATGATGTGAATGGTGCTACATGTTTGTACATGTATCAAGTCACAACCATGCAATGAACAATTAGAGATAGAAATCCACATAGAATAACTTATTTTAATAAACTAAATCAACAATTGTAAAGTTTCTCTTGGATAGAAAAGCAACTATCCTCAATTGATAGAAGAATAAATAGTATGGGTGATCAACCACGTAAGTATTGCCTCATGTAGTGAATTTGCAATAACTGAATCAAGAAGTAATAAAGAGATACAATCCAATGAAATGGCAGTGAATAATTGTGCTACCTTATGTGTAAATTGATATAATAACTTGCAAAATAAGTGACCATGGATTCCAACCATTGGTAACAAATCTTTGTTTGATATAGAATTCAAGCTACTTATGAGTGGTATATAAAGATTATATCATCATAAATTGGAGAAAGAGATTTTTTTTGAGTCCATTAGATATCTCAAAAAAGTGACTTTTATATTTTATCAAGCATTGATAATATTCATGACTAATACGAGTAGTAGTTTTATCATTGTTAATATTGCTTTCAAGGATTGAAGCCTTAATGTCATTCTTAGCAATGAAGAATCATCAACCATTGGAGTAATAGATAGATTACTGTTAAAGGGTTTTAATAAGATAATATAAAAATAAATATGTATTTTCTAATGAGGTGAAATACCTAAATGGAATGCATTGTTACTAGTCTTATGAATAATTCAAAAAGGTCAATAATATATTGGAGCTAGTGTAATTTTGGGATGTTATTTCCTTACATGCAGTGGATATTTCCTTTTTGCTTGCTTGAGTTGTATAACTCAATTGAGTTTTTCTAATCTTGTGTAATGTGCTCGCCTATCAATTGCCCAAGCACGTTTTTAGTGGTTCATCATGAGATAAATCTAAGCAATGCCACCCGGCACTCCCATGGAATGTCATAGAGTTTGTCGCCTAGGGTTTCTCGAGTTCGCATCGCAATGGAACGTTCACGGCTGAACCCACTAGGATCGACTTGAAACTTGAGTCTCTAGTGGTCAAAGTATCCTGACAGCATTCTAGCGTCAGGTCTTGGACATCCTACTTTACACAGAGATACCCAATCTGAAGCAGATCCATGTCGCACACTTGGTTCAAAGAGAATGGGAAACGAGAGGGATGCAATGCTCAACCTCTCTGCTTGTAGGGCATAGTCCCATTCCGGTCCCCTAAAATGGTGTGAATCGGGTTCCAACACCTAACCATACTTAAAGGTCAAACGACGGTAAAACCTTGTGAGAAGCCTCCCAGTTCTCTGGGACCATCATATTGTAGGACAGACTAGTCGGGGGTTCCGCCCACCCACTTCCCTCAATAGGCATTCCTTAGTTTTCTAATTAGGTCCTATCACATTTATGGTGACATTTAAAATCATCTTCCTTAATTAAGACTTTTAGGGAATACGGTTCGTTCATGTAATTTATGGCACAGACACGAATACAGAGAAATCTGCCAAACAAGTTCAAAAAAATTCCTTAACTTATCTTCACATTAATCTTTACCTCCTGCCCATACAAGAGAAATTATCTATCCCTTCTGTCCAACAGAAGTACACGGTCCAAATCACATGGCACCATAATTTCCATCCATGATCTAGAATAGGATCTTCCAACGCCCTAGATGTTGGGCTCACAGCAGTCTACAACTTTGCTCTGGACTAGGCAAGGGGTGTCTAGAGCTCCACTAACCCCAAGGGACCTAGGAGTGAGACACACTTTCCATTGTTGGCCTTTTCACCACTCGACCTTCAGCCCGTGAATCGAGCAGTGCCCTCCCAGGTTGAAATGTGGCGTGACCTTGGAGATGATCCATCCACGTAGAAATATCCTTTCTTAATTAATCCAATTAATAATCAAGCACAATCAAGGCAATGAGCCTAATATCATCTTCCACGAAAACATTCCTTTATTTCCTGATAGCAACTTGTTATCACTGACCCCTACCAGACATTTACCATCAAACGTGAGCACTTGGAATAATAATCCAAACCACATCCAAAAATTGGTTTAATGAAAAAACATTTAGGACATTGTTTGATCAATCAATAAGACAATGATATCCTTTTCAAACATTGCAGGAATGGCGGCGATAACCTTCCATTTCATATTCGCTCTCCCCCTTGGGATCAGGAGCATTTCTACGTAAGATTTACTTAGCACACCCTTCTTTCGGCTAAGGCATATGTTAAAGTTTCAACATTGTACAAGGCCTAAGTTCTATTAATCTCTTACATTGATCGATAACCCATGATTGATAACCCAACCTTCTTCAACAAGTACAAAAGCATTTGACTTAGGGTTTCCTAATCCTTGAGCTCTTCGCTTGCCCTAGAGTTGTTGTTGCATCTAGCCAGTTTCGAGATTGAATTTCCTCTAGGATAGATTACTTACCATGTGATCTGTCAAGCGTACAAGCCCAACACACTTTCATTGTGGTAAAATACTTATCTATTATTTTATAGAAAAAGAGATTCGACAATACCTTGGAGTCTTTATATGCTATTTATGCTATGTATGAATTTGTCACATAGCAACTAGTTGCACTTTGCTTCTCTTGATGTAGGCACTTCGCAAACTCCACCTTTCAAATGTTTGCGATGAATTATCATTTTCAATAAACCATTCTCATGTAGGTCTAATGCATCTTATGAGTGAATGAAAGCAAGCATTCTTCAACCTTGAAATACATTACTTACAATTGGTGCTGCAATTTGATTGGCGGTGATGTCCTCGCTCGAGGTTTTGTTGCAGATTATGGGATTTTTGCCTGCATTCGACGTTCTTTGCTTAGGGGCCATTTCCCAATCTTCTTCGCTTTAAACGCGTTCCCACAAGACTTCAGTTGCCTCTTTCTCGAATAGTGGGGCCAATTGGGGGGGAAATTAGACTATAGATAACCAAAGGAAATGAGGGGGGAAGAAGAACACCGCGTGTGATCACCCTCGGAGGGGAAAAGAAGGGGAATCTTCTTGGGGAGGGTTCTCTCTCTTTCTCTCTGTCACTCCCTCTCTCTCTTCCTCTTCTTCTTCCTCTTCTTATTCCTCTTCTTCTTCTTCTCTCTTCTTCTTCTCTCTCCCTCTCTTCCACTTCTTCTTCTTCTTCTTCTTCTTCTTCTTCTTCTTCTTCCTTTTCTCCCTCCCTTCTCACCTCTCTCTTTCTCTCTTTCTCTCTTTCTCTCTTTCTCTCTTCTCTCTTCTCTCTCTCTCTCTCTCTCTCTCTCTCTCTCTCTCTCTCTCTCTCTCTCTCTCTCTCTCTCTCTCTCTCTCTCTCTCTCTCTCTCTCTCTCTCTCTCTCTCTCTCTCTCTCTCTTGGCAGCAAAGGGGACAAGAGGTGGTTTATCACTGCCAATCGTGGGGGGGTTATATAAGGGTTTTATAATGGGGAAGTAAATGGGGATAGGGGGGGGGGGAGTGAGGTGACACATGTGTGCCCCTCCCCCCATCGATTTCACCGTGAGCCTCATGATGATTGTCCACTCCTTAATCATGCTTGTCATCATCATCTGCAGCTCCGCCATCGTCCTCGCCATCTTCTTCCTCTTGTTCACCCTCTCCACTCCCTCTTCTTGTCAGCGACAATAGGGGAGGGGTGGTAAAAAAATTGTGGTTGTTCTTAGTAATAAGGGTGGTTCCCATATGGGCAGAACCTTACATCCTATCCCCCTTAGAGAACTCGAGATGTCCTCATCTTGAAAGAACTGGGGAAGACAAGCATTAATGGGGCCTAGGGCTTGTCGGTTAGGATCCACCATGCATCTGTTGCGTTACTCTTAATGACTCACTCAAGTAGTGTAACTCATATTATTGCAATTAACCATAGGTACAAGAGTAGGATTTATTTCCAATATAAGTTGTATTTTACGTTAGTAGGATTTCTAGGATCACTAATCATCCTGAAAAGGTGTAGTAGACTTTAGGTTTTTGTCTAACTCCTCTATATATCCATAGACTGTACTTGTGTAGCTTCGTTTCCTTGGAGGCTCAATGTCTTCCGGAGTCAAGAAAATCAGCTTGGATGTGTCCTAGTGATGGGACCTAAAATGGGCCGGCACTGGCTATGGCACTAGCTGGACCTCATGCACACAACAGGCAACCCCACCACACGGCCTCGCGGGCCAGGAGTGTCTGTAATACACCGATGCACACTAGATAGACTTAATTATGCATTTGTAGCTGATATGTAGTCCAACATTTACCTTCCTCTCCTCAGAGGGAGATCCCATAACATATAGGCATAATGCCTCGTAACATACACATAAGGAAGCTCCCCTCAGCTGATTGCCATAGCACCACTATGACTCTCCTACACCTCGCAGATTGGCCCCAAGATACGTCGCTCCAACATATAAAACATAATGCAAAAAATCCACTCTTTTCTTATTTTGTACGATCTAGGAATATATAGATCCTCACCAAACAGTCCCAAGAAAATTGTACAACTGACTTACAACAAAGGCTCCTTTCCACTCCACGTATAAGTCACGTCCTAGGAGGACAATTGCTATGCAATCTAGGACTGATACCATGCCATGCATCATGCATAGTGCATATGATCCTAGTGCACAAAAAATATTTATCAAATCAGCATTTTGTGACGTGGGAAAAACAACCCTTTCATGATTTTCACTAAACATGTGCTTCAATGTATGGAGACTAGCATCGATTCCTCGTGCTACTAACCTCTTAAACTAAAATATCACAATTCTAAATGCAATGCAAAATCAAATATTTCAAAGATTCAAAACCCTCTCAACCCTCTTAATCTCTTAACCTCACCCGTTTAGGTTATGCTGCGTTGCATAGGTGTAGGGTATTATTTTGTATGTATTTTTTGCATAAAATGGAAAACATGAACCATGACACATAAACAAAGCCAATATTAAGCCAAAATCCATGCCTCAACTTTTTTATATAGCCACAACCATGAATCATAATTTTTTAGATTTTTATAATGTGAAAATCATATTTTTTTTTTATTTTAGCTATTTTTTCTATTTATTTGTGCATAAAAATAGTTTGTTTTTTAATTTATGACTAGTGATTGATTATGATTGCTGAAAGATATTTTGTCTCAAAATTTTATCCCACGCGCATCTCTTTTTCCCACCCGAAACCAATAAAACCTTCATTTTTTCACTAAAAATGTACTTTTTGGGCTATAATTTAATTACTGTGACTATTTATTATCATGGATCTAGGTTGCCAACGGATCAACCAGTAGCAAATCTTCAATGCTGAACATATTCTTTCAGCCTCCTCTTGATCTTGGAGCAATCCAGTTCATGCTGGGAAAGCATCCTTCAACCGTTCTTCATTCTTCTTTATGTGCATGAACTTCCCCTTAAGGGTAGAGAGAGGGAGGAGAGAGAAAGACTGAATTCTGATATTCGTGTCTAGGCAGCCATTGGAGAAACGGAGAGTGGCAATGGAAGGCATAGAGAAGATGTAGATCAGGGATGTGCTCAGTTGGGGGGGGGGGGGTTTTCCTTTGAACCTCCATAGCCCCCCCCTCTCCAAAATCGTCGCCTGCAATAAGAAGACACCTCCATTTTTTTCATGTGTTGAAAAAAAATGCACCTCCACCACCTCCCCCCCCCCACGAAATTGAATTTTTGGGGGGTGGCCCCCAGGGGTCACCCCCTTTCACTTCTCCTTTGGGCCCCTTCTCACCAAGTTTGACCAATTGCCGTTGGCCGTCTGGCATCCAATTCGAGGTCCAAAAAATCCTGGGTTTCCATCTCAAAGTCCCCCACTGCTAGGCATCTCCTTAAGACTCATTTGACATGTCGAGAAATTATGAAAATTCCCCAACCGTCACTTGGTGGGTCTTTAAAGCACTTTTTGGGCTTACTGATTAAAATTGTACTGATTGCAATTGCCGCCTTTGACGATGTCTATTTTTTCCTTGAAATTCAAATTTTTGGGCTATTTTTAAGCACTCATTAGAGTAAAAAATCAGCTGTCATTGGAGACCACGGGATAGGGTGACTCAACCCACTGAATCCCATGAACAAATCTATACATAAATACAACCACAAAGAGCATCAAGTTGATACAAAATAGATATACAATAAAACACATCACAACTCTCACCCTACCCCTTGACAAAACCAAGGCATGAAATCCATGAGGAGTAGGCCTAGTATAATTTGATAGAGAGCCCAAAGCTAGTCACTAATGGACTGTTCTACCATGGCTGAGCTAAAAAGAACTATTAAAGAGGTCATCCTAAGTGGTGGTCTGAACTACCTACCTAACTAAGGACAACTTAACCAAGAGCTCCTACTAGGCCAGGATTCCTATAGCCTGATAAAAAAATATTATCATTTTTTTGGCACATTTTCCTTGTAGCCCTGGATTTTCCATACTCAAGCGTATAAATAGGAGAGAGCTGAGCATAGTGACCCAAGGAAAACAAGGCATCAGCCTCAGGTCCTGTCTCGGTACCCAAGAACCTACCAAGCCTTCGCGAGGTGACACTTCATCAATTTCTAATGCTCACTTTTATTTTCGCTCCAACCTTCTTTTATTCACTTTGTTTTTCAGCTAGTTGCCACCCCTAGGAAGACAAGGCATCAGCCCCGGGTCTTGTCTCGTCCCCGGTAACCTACCAGGCCTTCACAAGGCGATAAACAACTGCTCAAAGATTTTTCTTTTGTCTCTTTTGTCTCTATTTTTATAGGTGATACTCATAGATTTTCTTTCGGATATTTAGGGTTTTACTTTTTTGCATCATCATTTTGTCTGGCAGGCTTTGATAACTGCCTCACAACTAACAGAAACTCCTAGAACAACCACCTAGTAGGTTAGCAGAACAAGGTCACTAGAACTCCCATCTAAAATAGGTCCTTAAGAGGCAATGACTACTTAGACCTCCCATAGACATACATAACCTAAACCTGGGACTTCATGCCTTGGCTGTCGGTCCCCAACAAACAAAAAGAAAGCACCCTTACATACACATGCATAATTATCTTCTGAAGGAAAAAAGACTCGACAAGGGGACGAAACCACCTGGACTAGCCACAAGATGCTCCTTCGCAGCAAAGGCTCCCTCCACCTTTGTTAACTTGTATGATGCAATCACTAAAACATCAAACTATTAAACATACCTGCACCAAATAGACATAGGGCCTTCTTTGCCTAAAGAAATCAAACATGACACTACAAAACTAATTGGCCCTTTTGGCCTAAAGAAAGCAAACATTAAAACTCTTAAAGAAACTGGTCCTCTTGGCCTAAGGAGATCAAACATAAAAAAACCTATGCATCCCTCCTTGGAATAAGGCAGATATACGAAAATATGCCCCATTCCAAGGGAAAAAATAGGGCTCTTAGCCCTAAACTAAATGCATTAAGTTGTGACCCATTCCTCTTGCATATATAGCAAGAGGGGTACGCATAACAGGTTGTCTGATCAACCTATGGGTCCAAGATAATAGTGGCAGATGGGTCTCGGCTACTCTTCGCATTACCCATATCAACGATCGCCTGCCATATAATGTGTGGTCTGATAAACCTCCCCACAAGCAACCAGGTCCTATCTCGTTATCAATAACAACATCTGGACTAGGACCACAGTTGAAGAAGAGGTCCTTCTCATAAGCAAAATTGACTAATGAATTTGCAAACTGATTCCAAGAATGTGGAATGAGCTGAAGAGGTATACGCTCTCAAAGTCATCAAGTAGGGTTATAGCAGTTCGATGATACATACGAAGGATAGGTTTTCAGACTATGTATGTTTCATTTAGTTGATTTACGATCACTTGGGAATCCTCTTTTACTAGCAACTGCCAAATACAATATTTCTTGTCAATGTTTAGTCCCATAATCAAGGCTTTATACTCCGCTACGTTGTTAGTGAATCCTACCCCGAGATAAGTAGCTAATTTCATTGTAACTCTATGTCAGGATCTCGAATGACTACTCCAACACTCCCTTTTTTATTAGGGCCCAGGGACATTCCATCAAAGTATAACGTGTACGTCCATAATGGGTTTACGCAACAAACCATCAAGAACTCCCCTATTCGTAATTATGATAATCAAAATTCAACATATTTAGAGGATGAAGTGATGGCTCCATCCCACCTTCTCCATTAAACTCAATAGGGATGCTTGTCAAGATTTGTAAACAGTGATGGCAGAAAACTTTAATCTCCCACACAAAGGTACCGTCTTCTTGCTCAATCACTTTCTATCCTTTGTTCCACTAGATAAGCTTCCCCCAATGATATCTTTGCTCTAGATATGGGTGCTCCAAATAAGGGATTAACTACCCCATCAACTAGTTTAAGATCTCTTGCAAGTCTCAGATCAACCCTAGCATGGACTTGCAATGCATTTAGCGCATTGGCATAATAAAAAATAATAAGGTTTAATCTTATTAAGATTAACCTTATTTTTAAATTTTGTTCCTTGTAGATCAGCTAGTAAAGCTATGGACTTATTTTTACCTATCCTAACTATCTTGTAAGGGCTATCCCATCTAGGTTCCAGCTTCCCTGAAAATAGCTCCCTCCGTGCATTGTAGTATAGAACTAACTGTCCTTTCTTAAAGGTATATTTCTTTGCTTTTAGATCATGCAACTGCTTCATCCGATGCTTAGCCACTTCCTGGGACAACAAACTCTGCAATTTGATCTCATCCAAGTGGGCTATGGTCGTAAACTGCTTGAATAGGGCATCTTCCTCACCCAAAGAATGATTGATTGCAAATCTTATGGTCAACAACTCAATTTCCAAGGGCAAGACACACTCCTCCCCATAAAATAATTTGAAGGGGGTGTGGCCAGTGGCTTGTTTAAAGGTTGTGTTATATGCCTAAATCACCACATAATTTTGTATCCCAGTCCTATTTCTTTTCGGACACTATCTTGGATAGGATACCCACAAGCTGCTTATTGGTACTTTCAACTTGTCCATTTGCTTGCAGATTATAGGGGGTAGTCTTCTTATGCTTAATTTTCCAAGTTTCAGTCAGAATTTTAATCACCTTATTCAAAAAGTGAGTTCCACGGTCCGATACTATTTCCTTTGGCGAACAGAAACGGCAAATGATATGCTCAAGTAGGAAACTGGCAGTCTCTTTTGTATTGTCCTGGCTTGTCGCACGTGCTTTTGACCACTTTGTAAAGTAATTAGTGGATACTATAATGTATCTCTTCTGAGTAGTAGACGACAGGGTAATGGGACCCACAAAGTCGATGCCCCACTTCTCAAATGGAAGAATAGCCATAATAGGCATAAGTGGACGGTTCCTTTCTCTCTACTGTCATGTCTTTGACATGTATCATATCTCTTAACATACTCAAATGAATCCTGGAAGATGGATGGCCCCAATAACCAACTCTTAAAGCCTTTTGTGTGGTCAACCACCCAGTAAAGTGCCTTCCACAAGCAAAGTCATGGCACTCCTCCAAGATAAATGGAACCTTGTTAGGCATCACACATCCGCAATAGATATCATCAACACCCTACCGATATAGTGTTCTTGCGATCAAGGAAAATTTCAATGCTTTCTGTTTAATTTTCCTCTTCTCGGATTTGGATAAAGTAGCTCCAGTCTTTCCCATAGATAAATAGTGCATTATAGCAACATACGAGGAGAGAATAGATACCATATCAAACTTGAACAAAGTTTCCATGTCACTTCCCTAAGCCACGACCTCTTTGGGCTCTCTGAAATCCACAAAACACTCTACAATGTCCTGTAGCTTTGGTGGCTTACTCTTGATCTCATAATCAAACTCCTGCAAAGTGATTAACCACTTTGCTAAACGATCAGTTGGCTATAACTTGTTCAGCAAGAATGTAGTGCCTGAACTTTTTGGTCGCAAATACCATCGCAAGGCACAACTTCTCCATATAGGTATCGTTAATTTCCGATATGCTCAACTTTCAACTAGCAAAGGCTATCGGATGGTACCACTTTTCCTCCCAAATTTGGGATAAGTAGCACCTGATACTATACATGGTGTGGCTGCTGAAAATATATAGAACATTTCGTCCCTTTTAGGTGCTTTGGCAAGCTCCTACTTCACATCATCAAAAGATACTTTGCAAGCACCACTCCATGTAAACTAATAGTTAAAGGACAATAGGTTTGTCAATGGCAACGTTCTTTCTACCAGGGCATTTATAAACCTCTGATAATACCCTACTGATGACAAAAATCTATGTACTTCCTTTGGAGTACATGGCAGACCCATGGCGACTATGACCTTGATCTTTTCAAGGTCAAATGCAATCCCTATGAAACTAATCACATGGCCTAACAAGAGCCCATAAGGCACTCCAAAGACGCACTTCCATGGGTTGAGAGCTATGCAAAATTGTTTGCAACGCTCGAAACACTTTCACAAAATAATCAACTGAAACAGCCCGTCCCTTAATTCAAAGGGCATATGCCTTACTTTCTAACATACAGGATGAGTACCTTCCTTTCCAGGAATAGTATGCATAGCCAAACTGTAGGGAATGCCCCTAAGTTCGTCATAGCTCCAAGCAAAGATGTCACAGAACTCCTAAATCAGGGACACATAAGCCTCTCTTCCAAACTGAGCATGGAACCTAATTTAATTGGCCGTGAATCATTAGGCATACCAAGGTCCAACTCAATAACATCTGAGTCTCTTATTCGATCTTGAGGCTCTATCGGCTGATTCACTATTATCTGATAAATGTCCCCAGCTCACCCTTCTTTAGATCCATTTCTCGATGACATCTCACTACCAGATGGATCTTCTACTATTTCTAGTTCAATAGAGGATAAAGGAGCTCTCTCACTCTAAGGAGACTCAAGGTAAGCATCCACTATTACACAATTGGCACCTCTCCCTAGAATCACTCGACCAACGGGTATATCAACTTGGAAGTCTGTTCGTAAGATCCATGGCCTACCTAGCAAAACTCGATAGCTAGGACGTCTTGCAAACCTTATCACCCTAAAGTCCAAATAGCATTCCACGCTTGCAACAGTAACGTGGACTTTAGTGATGCAGCCTTCTGGTTGTCTTAGATTGTCATCCGCCATCCTAAGAAATGTGGAGTTGTCTTTTTGAATTTTGAGACCTAGCCTCTCCATCAAGTCTGAACTCATGATATTGATAGACGAACCAGTGTCCACGATAGCATGCTCTACTAATATTCCATCCACGTATGGTGGAACCTTGGGGCAATGCTTTTCAGCATGATTGAACCAATCCTCTCCCACTCGTGCTATGCCCAAAGGTTCTACAATATACCCAATACGCATGATTTTCTTGAATTCCTTGCATACTTTTGCAGAAAGTTTAATCAACTGCATGAGATTCACATTTGGTTTAACTTCGCAAAGAGAACTTGCTAGGTCAAAGTCGTGGTAGTTAGCCAAATTTCTCTTCTGGCACCAAACCATTCTCTCATTTGGTCTTTAGACCAGCTTTGGTGCCTTTTTTTTAAATTTTTCCTTCTTTCTTGGCAATCCTTTATCCTTCTCGGGATCAAATTTACTATCAACAGGTCTTAGAGGTCCACCTTCCAAAATTGAGGATTCAAAACTTCCTTTCCCCTAGCATCTTGCTTAGGATTTCCCTCGACAGGTTTTACAGTTCCTTTATCACCCTCTTTAATCTTTTGATCTCTTGTTATACGGCTCATAGAAGTTTCAGCATCATTGACACATGATGGACCTAAAAACGGGCCAGCACTGGCTCATGCACTAGCCGGGCCTCATCACTATGCAGAAGACAACCCCTCGGCCTCACAGCCAGGAGCGTCTATCAAAATCTCTGCCTTCCTAAACATTGTGTTTGTAATACGTTGTAGTCCAACTGATCCTAACCCAATATTACTCCTTAGAGGGAGTCCCTTGCACATAGCCAAAAGGCTCGAATCACATACACATGGGGTTCCTCCTACGGCTGAATGCCGCCAACCCTCTGCGACTCTCCTACACCTTGGGGATTGGCCCCTCAGTGCATCGCTCAACAAATGAACACATCGCACATAAGTCGCTCAAGGTACCAAATAAGCGTGTCCAGGAGTGTACCATTTCTTCCTCACTTGCTTTCCCCTTTGGGACCCACGTCTACCTACAGCATGGGTACCTCACTGCCTCTCATCGTAGGTCATGTTCTAATAAACCAATTGCAATGCATGTCCAGGAGCTGGTCACTGATACTGTTTAAATTCTTTTCATGCTCTATGCATTTGGTGGATGCCTAGTGCTCAAACATTTAGCAAAACAGTATTGTGCACAAGTGCAAAACCGTTCTTTTAATGATTTCCAACTACCGTTCGTGCTTCGTTGCCTGGGCCTAGCACCGAGGTGATCCTCGTGCTACTAAGCTCTTAATTTTAATCATCATCCGTCCTAAATGCTATGCATGGCAATTAGCAACTTTTCCATCATCTCACATGGCATTTAGACATATTTCAACTTCTCTACCCTTCCCCGTTTAAATATTGCATCATTGCATAGATTTATGAGGCATTTTACCATCACTTTATGTGTAAAAAGCGGAAAAAGACGCACTAGAACAAGAAGGTGGGGTTGAACTGAGGCAAATCCTCATGCTTCAGTCCCCTTAAACATTCACAAACATTGTTCTTAATTTTCATTAATTTCCCGCACCCAAAATACATTTTCCCCCTATTTTTAGTGATTTTCCTCTATTTTCCTTGTATTTTTCTTATTTTTTGCATTATTTAATTATTGAAAATTCAAAACAGGTTATGGGCTTTGGCCCTTAGTTCCTTCTTGCAGCAAAAATGAAAATTTAGTTGGTGTTCCTATTTATTTTCCATTTTTATGCTTAGAAACATCATTTTCCCTTGATTTTCCATATTTTACGTGTTTTAGTGTATTATTTTGAGTCACAAGATGCATATTTTTCTGATTTTCTGATGATGATCAGCAAGTACTCATGGAAAACAGCAACATAAACAATTTTTAGCCCACACGAACAACATTTTATCAATCAAAAGCCATAAAATCTCAAATTTCCTTTGAAAATTTTGAATTACCGCTTATTTGCATGTTTCAGGTTTCATGTCCATGGCTGCAAATCTGAAAATCAGCAGCACTTCATGCTCATGACGATCACAAGTCACCATTTCCAACCCGTGGAGCAATCCGATCCATGCCGGACAAGCCTCCATCATTCTTTCTTCTTCCTTCTTCTTCCCACATGAATTCCCTCTTAGAGGAGAGAGAGGGAGGAGAGAGAAAGACTGATTTTCTCTCTCCCTCTACAGGCTGCCATTCCCCGCGTGAATTGAAGAGATGCGGAGCGAAGATCGAATGTGGAAGCCTGATATAATTGAATCCATGGCTTACTTGACAGCTTGAATCTCCATTTGAGGGGGGGGTGCGTTTTTCTCGCGCGGCTGTTTGCACGGCACTACCTTCCCCTCCACGAAAAAATTGGGGGGGTGGGGGAGCCAAAGGGCACCCCCCACTAATCACACCCTTTGATATTTCAAATTTGGCCCCTTTTTGGGCACCCCGGTCGGTTTCGGGCTAACTTCCTCCTACGAGATTCGATTGACGTGCTGTAAATTTTTGGGCGTCCGTCTCGGCATCCCGGACAGGCCTACAGCTCCCACATCCCGTCCTGACTGATAGAAGAATTACTAAAAATCCAGACGTGTCACTTGGGCGCCCGTCGACTGCTTGTCGCTAAAAATCGTCCTAGATCGAGCCGCCGCCTTTGACGGTGAATATTTTTCCCTTGATATTCATAATTTTTAGCTATTTTTAAGCACTTCCCGGCGCCTAAATTCCACTCTCATTGGCGACCACGGGATAGGGCGACTCAGCCCGTTGAATCCACAAACATATCCGCACATAAACAACCAAAGAAGCATCAAACTGATACAAAACAAATGTATAATAAAACTCAGCACAATGTTTCCCCTACCCCTGGACAGAACGAAGGCATGACATCCACAAGGAGTAGGCCTAGCATCATCTAATAGAAGATCCGAAGTAAGTCGCTAACCAACTGCTCCAACACAGCCAAACTAAAAAAACCTATCAAAGAGGTTGCCCTAAGTGGTAGGCTGAACTACTTAGCAACTAAAGACAACTCAACGAGGAGCTCCTACTAGGCGAGGACTCCTATAGCCTGATCAAAGAGTATTTTCTTTCAGTACATGTCTTTGTATTGGATGAACATACTTGGGCATGTAAAAAGGAGGGAGCTGAGCGTAGTGACCCAAGGAGAACAAGGCATCGGTCTCAGGACCTGTCGCGGCACCCAAGAACCTACCAAGCCCTCGCAAGGCGACACTTAATCCTTTTCTAATGCTCACTTTTATTTTCGCTCCAACCTTCCTTGTTTTGTCATTTTTTTTTCTAGCAAGAAGCCACCCCTAGGAAGACAAGGTATCGGCCCCGGGTCTGATTCGTCCACAGGAACCTACCAGGCCTTCGCAAGGCAATGATCAACTGCTTATATATTTTCATTTCATTTCTTTTCTTGGGATAGGGGTTAGAACCCCTTTTTACACACCTTCGTATTTATATTCATCTTTTAGGATGTACAGAGTTTCTTGGCATCATTATTATTATCTTCTGGCAGGCTTCTCTAACTGCCTCACTACTAACAAGAACTCCTAGAACGGCTGCCTAGCAGGCTAGCAGAACAGGGCCATTAGGACTTCCTTCTAAAACAGGTCTCTCGATGCCTGACAATGTCTTTACAGGAGGCCATGACTACTCCGACCTCCCTCAAACATACTTAGCCTAAACCTGGGACTTCATGCCTTGGTTCCCGGTCCCCAACAAAAATATATCCCCCTTGACAAGTACAAATACACATATAACAGGAAAGAAAGGTACTCGTAAAGGAGAGGTATCACCTGGATGGGCCACAAGAAGCTTCCATCACAGCAAAGGCTCCTCCAGGCTCCACCAAATTCCATTAACCACGAAACCTGTCCAGCACAACACTTAAAACAAAAACCCAAGTAAACGCACCTGCACTAGACATGGAAATGGACCTCTTGGCCTAATGAAATGAAACTTGACTTTGCTATAAAACTAAATCAGCCCTCTTGGCCTAATGAAGTCAAACAATACTACGCATAACATCCACCTGGAAATAACCATGATAGACATCAAAGCATACCATGCCCAGGGGGAACAGAGGCTCGTAGCCCTAAACTAGGTGCATTAGATTATGACCCATCCCTCCTGCGTATATCGCAAGAGGTGTTCGCATCACATGTCGTCGAATCAGTCTATGGGTCCAAGATAATAAAGGCAGATGAGTCTCGCTTACCCTTTGCATCACCCAGATCAACCATCGTCTGCCAAAGAGGGCATGTTCAGAAAGCATACCCCACAAACGACCAGGTCCTGTCTCACCATCAATAGATATATCGGGACAAGGGCCACAATTAAAGAAGAGGTCTTCTTCATACGCAAAATTAGCCAATGAATCGGCAAACTGATTCCAATTCCGTGGATTCAGCTGAAAAGACACTCTATCGAATTCGTCTAGCAGGGCTATGGCAGTATGATGGTACATGCAAAGGATGGGGTTTCGTACCATGTATGTCCCATTGAGTTGATTTAAAACCAACTGAGAGTCCCCTTTCACCAACAACTGGCGGATACCACCTTTCTTTGCAATGTTCAAACCCATAATCAGGGCTTTGTATTCTGCCATATTATTGGTGAAATTCACCCTGAGATAAGCGGCTAACTTCATGACAATGCGTCGTCGGGGGTCTCGAATGACAACTCCTACACTTCCTTTTTTGCATGCACCCCTCAACGCCCCATCAAAGTACAAGGTGTACGTCCATAAAGGGTTTACATATCCCGCCATCCTGAACTCTACTCCTAATTATGGTAATCGAAATTCAGTATATTCAACGGGTGGACTGTAGGCTCCATCCCGCCATCATCATTGAATTCAACAGGGATGCTCGTCAAAATTTGTAGGCAGTGATAGAAAAAGACCTTGATCTCCCAAATAAATGTCCCGCCTTCTTGCTCAATCACCTTGTATCCTTTGCTCCACCAAATGAGCTTTCCCTGATGATACCTCTGTTCCAAATATGGGTGTTCTAAATAAGGGATGAGACGACCCATCAACCTCTATCACGATTTCCTTGCAGATGTTTGATCGATCTCGCCTAGACCTGCAAGGCAGTCATAGCATTAGTGCAATCAGAAATAATAAGGTTTAATCTTATTAAGATTAACCTTATTTTTAAATTCTATCCCATCAAGGTCAGCTAACAAGACTGGATTTATTCTTTCCTATCCTAACGATCCTATAGGGCCCATCCCATTTGGGCTCTAGCTTGCCTGGAAATAATTCACGTCGTGCGTCATAATACAGAACAAGCTGTCCTTTCTTGAAGGTGTATTTCTTGGCTTTGAGGTCGTGTAGCTGCTTCATTCGGCGCTTCGCCACTTCTTGGTGCAATAAGCTCTGTAGCTTAAGCTCATCTAAGTGTGCCAGTGCCGTCAAGCGCTCAAAAAGTGCGTCTTCATCGCTCAAAGAATGATTGATGGCAAACCGAATAGTCGGCAGCTCAATCTCTAAAGGCAAGACACACTCCTCCCCATATACTAACTTGAACGGGGTATGGCCAGTGGCTCGTTTGAGAGTCATATTGTAGGCCCACACTGCCACGTATAACTTTTTATCCCAATCCCATTTCTTTTTCGATACAATTTTGGACAGGATGCCCACAAGCTGCTTGTTGGTGCTTTCAACTTGCCCATTGGCTTGCGGATTATATGGGGTTGTCTTGTTATGCTTGATTTGCCACACCTCTGTCAAACCTTTAATCACCTTATTCAGGAAATGGGTTCCGCGGTCCGACACTAATTCTTTCGGCAGACCAAACCGGCATATTATCTGCTCTAAAAGGAAACTAGCAGTTTCTTTAGCATCATCTTTCCTTGTTGCACGTGCTTCTGACCACTTTGTGAAGTAGTCAGTTGCTACAATGATGTACCTCTTTTGTGTAGTCGATGACGGAGTAATAGGACCCACAAAGTCTATTCCCCACTTCTCAAATGGAAGTATCGCCATAATAGGGTTGAGTGGTCGTTTCCTATTCTCTCGACTATCATGTCGTTGACAAATATCGCATCTCTTAACATACGCAAACGCATCCTGGAAGATGGCCAACCACCAATAACCTGCTCTTAAAGCCTTTTGTGCTGTAAGCCGTCCAACAAAATGGCCACCGCAAGCAGAATCATGGCACTCTTCCAAAATGAATGGCACCTCATCAGGCATCACACACCGGCGATAGATATCATCAACCCCTTGCCAATATAATGTACATGCGATCAAAGCAAACTTTTATGCTTGATGCTTAATTTTCCTTCTCTCAGCTTTAGATAATTCGGATCCCGCCTCTCCCGTTGATAAATAATGCGTTATTGCAGCGTACTAGGAGGGAATAGACGCCGTATCTATTTTAAATAACAACTCCATGTCACTACCTTCAGCCACAGATTCTTTCCGCTCCCCAAAGTCCACTAGACATTCCACGATGCCTTGCAACCTTGGTGGCTTACTCCTGATTTCATAATCAAATTCCTGCAAAGTGATTAACCACTTCGCTAGACGATCAGGCGGCTATAGCTTATTCATCAATAATCAAAGTCTCTCCGCCTTCGTATAAAGCACGACTTTCTCATAGAGAATATAATGCCTAAATTTCTTGGTCCCAAAGACCATCGCTAGACACAACTTCTCCATGTAGGTATAATTGATTTCGGATACCCCCAGCTTCCGCTAGCAAAAGCAATCGGGTGGTACCACTTCTATTCCCAAATTTGGGCTAAACAGCAGTTGATACTATACATGGTGGCTGCTGAGAATATATAGAACACCTCACCTCTTTTAGGTGCTTTTAAAACGGGCGCTCTTGCTAGCTCTTGTTTCACATCCTCGAATGCTATCTTACAAGGGTCGCCCCATACAAACGAACAGCTAAAGGACAATAGATTTGTAAGTGGCAACGTTCTTTCTACCAACGCGTTTATGAATCTACGGTAATAACCCACCGAAGACAAAAAGCTATGAACTTCCTTCGGAGTGCGTGGTGGACCCATGGCAACTATAACTTTGACTTTCTCGGGGTCTGTCGCAATTCCTACCGAACTAACTACATGACCCAGCAATAGCCCATAAGGTACTCCAAAAACACACTTCCATGGGTTTAGGGTGATGCAAAATTTTCTACAGCGCTCGAAGCATTTTCTTAAAATGCTCAACTGCCTTCCTCTCACGGTGGCGGCTCCTAAGTCATCAATAAACACCTTCAACTCTTCACGGGATATGTCACCGAATGTCTTATCTGCTGTTCGTTGCCATGAACCAGGTGCATTGCATAAACCAAAGGCCATCACATGGTATGCAAAAGTGCCAAATACAGTGATAAAAGTTGTTTTCAACTTGTCCTCTTTTGCAATTGCCATTTGGTTGTATCCTGCAAAGCAATCCATAAACGAATATATCTCCCTACCTGCTAATGTCAAGATTGTGGGAGAGAAGGAAGGAGTCTCGATTGAAGCTTTCTTGCTTGCACAATGGGGGAAGACACACAAGGGTGGAGGCTAAAAACAGTTTTCCTCTTCTTAGTTGTGTAAGCCAAAAGAACTCAAGTACAAAGAAATAGAAGAACCCTCTATATGGGTCTCAAACCAAACTCAACTAACTAAGGTGGCATACTAACTGAGCCACGAACTAGAGTAGATAAGGATAGCTATCGTGTAGCTATTATTTATGGGCGATGTACCAACCGCGTCTGCAACTGACAAGTCGGTGACATAAATACACAACGGTCACCCTGGCGTATCACGAGTGGAGCTCGATATCTCAACACTCCCCCTCGAGCTCAATCCCAATTCCTGCACACCAAGCAGGTCTCTGAACTTGCGCAGCTTCTCTGCGCCCAATGCCTTCGTGAATATGTCAGCTACTTGATCCTCTGTGCTGACATAAACTAGATCAATAAGACCTAGTAAAACCCTCTCTTGCACATAGTGATAATGCACCTCAATGTGCTTTGTTCTAGCATGATAGACTGGGTTATTTGCCAAGTGTATACTACTCATGTTGTCACAATAAATGACAACTGGTCCATCTGTAGACTGATGCATATCATAAAGTAGCTTATGCAACCAAGCTACCTCACATGCAGCCATTGCTGCACCCCTGTACTCAGCCTCTGTGCTTGACAAGGCAACTGTAGGCTGTTTCTTGCTGCTCCAAGTGACTGCAGCACTCCCAAAAGAGAACACATATCCACTGGTAGATCGTCTATCAGAAATACTACCAGCCCAATCAGCATCAGTGTATCCATGCAACTGTATCTGAACCCCAGTCTCATAAAATAGTCCATACTGCAATGTGGACTTCACATACCTGAGTATGCGTCTAGCCGCATCCAAATGTGGTTTCCTTGGAGCCTGCATAAACTGACTTACCAATCCAACAGCATAGCTCAAATCTGGCCTGGTAATAGTCATATAAATCAAACTTCCTACTATGCGTCTATACATAGTAGGGTCTTCTAGAGGCTCACCTGCATCTGTGCTCAGCTTCACATTCTGCTCCAAAGGAACTGAAATAGGCTTACAGCCTGTCATCCCATATTTGGACAGCATGTCCAATCCATACTACCTCTGCAAGAGCTGTATCCCACTTGGTGATCTAATCACCTCAATGCCCAAGAAATAACGCAGCTCTCCCAAATCCTTCATCTCAAACTTCTGCTTCAATAGCATTTTCACATGAAGGATATCTTCATCACTGTCACCTGTCATAATCAAATCATCAACATAAATGACAAGTAGCATAATACCTTTCTCTGTTTTTCTCACATAAAGTGAGAAATCTGCCTTGGAAATCTGAAAGCCAATAGTGACAAGATACTGTCCTATCTTGTCAGACCATGCTCTAGGTGCTTGCTTCAAGCCATACAAGGCTTTCTTCAACCTGCAAACAAACTCAGGATGAACAGCATGCACATAACCTGGTGGCTGCTCCATATAGACCTCTTCTTGCAAATCACCATGCAAGAAGGCATTCTTTACATCCATCTGATGTAAAGACCATCCCTTTGATGCAGCCATAGCAATGACCGCTCTTACGGTTGCCATCCTTGCAACCGGACTGAATGTTTCTTCATAGTCAATACCATATGTTTGCCCTTGACTACTAATCTTGCCTTGTATCTGTTCACAGAACCATCTGCATTGTGCTTCACCTTATAAACCCACTTACAGCCAATTGCATTTTTACCTTTAGGCAAAGGTACCAATTCCCATGTAGCATTAGCTTCCAAGGCATCCATTTCTTCATCCATGGCTTTCTCCCATTTTTCTTTTCCCATGGCTTCCTCAAAAGAAGTGGGTTCTGGTTCCTATATCACTTTGACCATATATGCATAGTGAATGGCTGTAAATCCATCATATTTCAGCCTATCCACAGGATACCTAGCTCTCGTAGACCTGCGCAAAGTAGGTTCACTCCCAGGTGCTCTCAAAACATCCCTGGTCTTCCTTACTCCAGGTGTAACAATAGAAGGAATACCCAACTCATCATCAATGCTCTGTTCTGAGCCACTGGATTCACCATCCACATAAGAGTGACCTACATTCACATCAAACATGGGCTGATCAACCTTCTCTTTTCCTTTTCGTGATACATGCATACCACTATCTGCATTACTTTGAGAAGATTCTCCTGATCTCAATCTGCCTGTCCATGGCGAAGAATGTGAACCACTGCTAGAGGACGCTCCAGGTCCACTAATATTTTGTGACTGCTACTGTGAATTCTGTGCAGCATTACCATTTTGTGCATCTACATCATCAATCACATTTACTGGTTTATACTAGCTACTCATCTCATAAAAAACAACATCTCTGCTCACTGTAAACTTACGAGTAGAAGGGTTATAGCATCTATACCCTTTTTGCTGCAGAGAGTAACCAATAAAGATGCACTTCTCAGATTTTGGATCCAACTTGGATCTCAACTCATCTGGCACATGTACATAGGCAATGCAACCAAAAATTTTCAAATGAGAAATATCTGGTTTCCTACTAGTATACCTCTCCTCTGGAGTCATTCCATGTATTGCTGCAGTGGGAGTCCTGTTCATTATGTAGACTGCTGTAGCAACTGCTTCAGCCCAATAAAAATCTGGCAAGTCTTTTTCATTGAGCATGGCACGAGATACCTCTCCAATATGCCTGTTTTTCCTTTCTACAATTCCATTTTGTTGTGGGGTATGACTGCATGAATATTGCTGCTTTATGCCATGCTCCTGCAGGAACCTTGCAAACTCATTTGAGAGGTACTCTCCCCCTCCATCTGACCTTAGGCATTTTATCTGCAGGCCTGTTTCTTTTTCAACCATCGCTTTAAGAGTTTTGAAATGCCCAAAAACTTCACTTTTCTTTTTCATAAAATACACCCAAATTTTTCTGCTATAGTCATCAATAAAACTGACAAAATAATGACAGCCTCCAAGAGATGCAGCTTTAGTTGTACACACATCAGAGTGGATTAATTCCAATGGCTTCTTACTCTCTTGAACATGTCTAGGAAATGGTTTCCTTGCCTGTTTTCCAAATTGACAGGCTTCACATACCTTATGCATTTCTGCAACCTTGAATTTCGGCAAACCTGCAACAATATTTTGGGCTTGCATTGATTTAAGTCGTTGTACATTAACATGACCAATGTGTTTATGCCAGATATCAATATCTGCAACTACACCGGTCCCATGTGCAAACATTGCTGCACTCAATTCAGACATGTCTGCATCCAATGTAAACATTCTGCCCTTCTTCTTTCCTTTTGCTATCAAGCGACCTTTATTTTTCATATCCTCAACAAAGCATCCATGAGGATTAAATCTGACCTGCAAGCCCTGCTCAACCATTTGACCAACTGAAACCAGATTCTTGGTGATATTCGGGACATGAAATACATCGGACAGGTATTTCTTTTTCCCATCCTGCATAGACAAAGAAATTTTTCCAATCTACACAATAGGATGTGCAGTATCATCACTAGTCTCCACAAATCCTGGTTTTTCCATTTTTCTTGCATCCTCCATCCATTCTGCATGACCTGTCATATGGTTTGATGCACCTGAGTCAACATACCATACATCGTTGCTTTCTTCTGCACTTGTCACAGAATTGTTCATGTGCTGCACCATAAACAGATGCTCATTTCTGTCATCACCCTGTCTACTAGAGGATGCATAATTTCCTTGTTGCAGTTTTCCATTCATGATGTCATTCTGCTTTTTATAGCAGTCTTTAGCCATATGACCCATTTTACCACAATAGTAGCATTCAACATTACTGTTTGCATTTTGGCCTCTTTGCCATCCACCACGACCTCTTTGGCTCCCCCTGCCTCTAGAGTTACCACGTCCTCCTCCATAGGACTGGTTTTCTTGAGTTTGCTGCATATTCTGATTTCTACCACGGCCTCCATATCGGCCTCCTCTACCTCTGCCTCTACCTCTTCCAGCATTTGAGTAGAAGACAACTTCTTTTGAAGTTCCTCCTGAAGAAGATGCACCACCATTTCTTTGCTCCTCAGAAATTAGAAGAGCAATCAGCTCCTCAAAATCAGGAAATCTTTCACGAACTGAAATGGATGTCCAAAACTGTGCATAATCCTTTCCTAGACCATTCAAGGTCACAGAAACTAAATCATCATCTTCCACTGGTGACCCAATGGAAGCAAGTGCATCTGCAATCTTCTTCACCTTCATATGGTAGTCGTTGATGCTCATATTTTCTCTTTGCACATTGTGCAACTCTTGCTTGAGCTGCATTTTCCTGGCTTGCGTATTTGTGCTATACATTTTTGACAAAGTATCCCATGCCTCCTTTGGCGTACTTGCATCCTGAATATGCACAATCATAGAGTCTGAAATGCTGATAGACAGCCAATACATAACTTTCCTGGCTCTTTTATGCCATGCTTTAAATGCCTGCATTTGCTGTTGATTGGGAACATCAGGAAGAACTGGTTCTTCTTCATTTCCTGCAACAAATTCCCAATATCCTTTTCCCATAAGGAAATTCGTCATTCTAAACTTCCATGCCTGGAAGTTGTTCTTGTCAAGCTTTTCAGTGACAATCTGTGAAAGAGAATCAGATGCCATTACAGAAGACTGCAAAAAATTCTGTCACTGCAAAAACCACAGCTTCACCCTCACAAGGGAAAATCTGCAAAACTGGCGAAAGTGGTATTTGACCACACAGTCACTTCCTAGTGACGATTTTGCATCAACAGGCAACAGGGATGATTCTGTAACTCCCAATGTCTCTGCGCACAAGCGGGGCGTCTCAACCTGAGACAATGCACTCCTGCACTTTCCGGCTGTGCTACCTGCAAAGATCTGCTCCCAAAACAGAAGATGAAAACCAACACTGCTCCTCTTACCAGAACACCGCGAGCTTGGCTTGCTTTCTTGAGCTCCTTACCACGAACAAGGCTCTGATACCATGTCAAGATTGTGGGAGAGAAGGAAGGAGTCTCACTTGAAGCTTTCTTGCTTGCACAATGGGGAAAGACACACAAGGGTGGAGGCTGAAAACAATTTTCCTCTTCTTAGTTGTGTAAGCCAAAAGAACTCAAGTACAAAGAAATAGAAGAACCCTCTATATGGGTCTCAAACCAAACTCAACTAACTAAGGTGGCATACTAACTGAGCCACGAACTAGAGTAGATAAGGATAGCTATCATGTAGCTATTATTCATGGGCGGTGTACCAACCGCGTCTGCAACTGACAAGTCGGTGACATAAATACACAACGGTCACCCTGGCGTATCACGAGTGGAGCTCGATATCTCAACAGCTAATTGATCCAAAATCTGGTCAATAAATGGCAACGGGTAGTAGTCCTTAACTGTCTGCTTATTCAGCTCCCTAAAGTCTACACATAAACGGATTTGATTATTCTTCTTCTTTCTAATCACAACTGGCGAACACCATTCCGTGTGTTGCACAAGAAAAATCAAACCCGCTTTTCGAAGCTTCTGTAACTCTTCAAATAGCCCATCCCTTAGTTCGAAAGGCATACGCCTTACTTTCTGTCGTATAGGACGACTGCCCTCTTTCAACGGAATTGTACGGACAGCAAGACTAGGAGGAATGCCCCTCAACTCATCATAACTCTAGGCAAAGATATCACAGAATTCCTGAATCAAAGATACATAGTCCTCCCTTTCTGCTGTGCTGAGCATAGAACCTAATTTGATTGGCCGCGAATCATCAGGCGTACCAAGGTCTAGCTCGATAACATCTGCATCTCTTATACGATCTTGGCCCTCTATCGGCTCGTTCAAAGTGATCTGATAGATGTCTTCCGTGGTGGATCCCTCTTTGGACTCATCACTCGATGATATCTCACTGGCAGATAAATCTTCTAATGTCTCGAACTCTGTAGAAGATAGAGGAGCTCTCTCACTCTGCGGGGACTCAGGATAAGCATCAACCACCACACGCTAGGCACCTCTACCGAATATTAGTCATCCGGCGGGTATATCTACTTGGCAGTCTGCTTGCAAGATCCAAGGTCGTCCGAGTAATGCTTGGTAACTTGGACGGCCTGCAAAACGAATCACCCTAAAGTCCAACAGGCATTCTACATTTGCAACAGTGACATGGACCTTAGTAATGCAGCCTTCCGGCTGTCTCAAACTATCATCTGCCATTCTGAGAATTGTGGAGGCATCTTTCTGGATCGCATGACCCAACCTTTCCATCAGTTCAGAACTCATAATGTTAACAGATGATCCCGTGTCGACAATGACATAATCTACTAATATCCCATCGACATAGGCTGCAACCCTTGGGCAATGCTTCTCAGCATGCTCGAACCAGTCATCACCAACTCGCGCAATACCCAAAGGTTCTACGATATACCCAGTACGTAAGATCTTTCTAAATTCCTTGCGTACTCCTAGGGAAAGCTTAATAAGCTGTAAAAGATTCACATCCGGCTTGACTTCGCAAAGAGAGCTCGCCAAATCGAATTCATGATAGTTTGATAGAGCTCGCTTTTCACGCCAAACCATCCGCTCTTTAGGTCGCTGAACCGGCTTTATTGCCTCTTTTTTAACTTTCACCTTCTTCTTTGGTGGTTCCTTATCGGCTTTACTTTCTATGGGCTTCAAAGGTCCCCCTTCCATGGTAGGATCCAAAACTTGCGTTCCTTTGTCGCCTTGTTTAGGGTTTCCGTCGACAGGCTTATCCTTGTCGGCTTCTCTACCCTTTTGACTTCTTGTAAGAACAGCACGCAGATTAGAGGTTTCAGCATCATTAACGCGTACAACCTCAATCAAACTAACCCCACTACCACTAGGTAGCTCCTCCAATGTAGTCTTTGGTCGTTGAAGTATTTGTTTAGGCCCATCTTCTCGCTGGGAATCATTTCCTTGGGCACGAGGATTAACAGGCCTTGGCTGTCGACTACCACGCTGGAGGGAACTGATCTTACTCCAGCAAGTAGCTGCTAAATGGCCGGATTTTTCACAAATGTCGCACTTAACATTTGGGCAATTTCTTGGATAGTGTTGCCCACCACACCATTTGCAACTAAACCTCGAAGGTGCACCCTCCTCTGGGTATCTACTTCCTATCAAATTTTGTTGTTTTTTAAGGAAGTTGACATTAACGGCTATTTGTCGATACTACTCCGTAATCATGTCGGTATAATGCTTCATCATGTCCTTAACCTCGCCAAGAACATTGGAAGCACTTGACTCATAGCCTTGGTCATTACCATGTCATTCCATCGGCCTAACAATTCGATTAGGCACTGGTTGTTGAGCCACAGGCATGGTGTTAGAATTGACTGCCTGGCCTCCACCATTTGGAGCCATTTGACTGCCCGTAGGCATAGACATGCTAGGGGGAGCTGGTAATAAAGGCACATTCTGCATCATGTTCCCTCTCCCATTAGGGTTAGCCATTGCTATCCCTTGGCCACGACTGCCATTGGCCATTGCCATATTGTTTCCCAATACTAAACCCATATTCGAATTGCCTCGAGAAGCATAGGTTGCTTGTAGTCGGGATTCCACCTCTTGTGCTCGTGTAATGGTAGTATCTATATCCCCCAAGGGGACACTACTCAAATGCAATTGGATATTAAAGTCCAAACCATGTAGGAAATATTGCAATTGGGCAGCTGCGAGGATAGGAATAGAGGTATCCAACTTACGGAAAACCTCTTTTATTTTCTTCGCATAAGCACGAATATCCTTGTGTGGTTCTTGGCGGGTCACGTTGAGTACACGCAACCAATATTTCCCACCCCTTTCAGGGGCAAACTCCCTTCGAAAAGTCCATAAAATGCATCAATATTCAATATGGTTCCGGCTTCTAAACCATGATACCATATAGCGGCTCTTCCTTTGAGAGTCATATTGAAGAACATCATTAAATGTCCTTCTTCTTGAATGCGATAGTTAAACATCAGCTTTTGAAACTCCCTAATGTGGAGTTTCGCATCTTCCTCAACTAGCCCATTAAAAATGGGTAGCGGGTAGCCTAGAGCCGGCAAATCCGTCGTTCCTGCTGGAATTGCAATAGGCTTCGCCATGACGAGGATTGGATTTGCACTAGGAATAGGGGACGGTGGGGTTACACCTCCCGTACTTGATGTAGACTGGCTTATGGCAGAAAGGGGAGCACTAGAGCTTCCACCTTCTCCTAACTTGCTGCTTGTGGTACTAAGACCACTAGATCCACTCCCTCGTAAGGGTTCAGCACCGCTACGCTTAGGGGAATATCTCCTAAAAATTTCAGCACGTCGCCTAGCTCTTTCGTCTCTTTCTTGCTTTTGGATTTCTGCTAGACGATGCTTATCAATAAATAACGGACCAATCTCAGTATCCTTTGGCATAAATTGCTAGTTGGTCCCTAGACAACCAAGATTCGAGGACCGCCACTTTTAAGCGGCTCCCGGAGGATGCACCACTGATGGACCTAAAAACGGGCCGGCACTAGCTCATGCACTAGCCGGGCCTCATCACTACGCACAAGACAACCCCTCGGCCTCGTGGCCAGGAGCGTCTATCAAAATCTCTGCCTTCCTAAACATTGCGTTTGTAATACGTTGTAGTCCAACTGATCCTAACCCAATATTACTCCTCAGAGGGAGTCCCTTGCACATAGCCAAAAGGCTCGAATCACATACACATGGGGTTCCTCCTACGGCTGAATGCCGCCAACCCTCTGCGACTCTCCTACACCTTGGGGATTGGCCCCTCAATGCGTCGGTCCACAAATGAACACATCGCACATAAGTCACTCAAGGTACCAAATAAGTGTGTCCAGGAGTGTACCATTTCTTCCTCACTTGCTTTCCCCTTTGGGACCCGCGTCTACCTACAGCATGGGTACCTCACTGCCTCTCATCGTAGGTCATGTTCTAATAAACCAATTGCAATGCATGTCCAGGAGCTGGTCACTGATACTGTTTAAATTCTTTTCATGCTCTATGCATTTGGTGGATGCCTAGTGCTCAAACATTTAGCAAAACAGTATCGTGCACAAGTGCAAAACCGTTCTTTTAATGATTTCCAACTACCGTTCGTGCTTCGTTGCCTGGGCCTAGCATCGAGGTGATCCTCGTGCTACTAAGCTCTTAATTTTAATCATCATCCGTCCTAAATGCTATGCATGGCAATTAGCAACTTTTCCATCATCTCACACGGCATTTAGACATATTTCAACTTCTCTACCCTTCCTCGTTTAAATATTGCATCGTTGCATAGATTTATGAGGCATTTTACCATCACTTTATGTGTAAAAAGCGGAAAAAGATGCACTAGAACAAGAAGGTGGGGTTGAACTGAGGCAAATCCTCATGCTTCAGTCCCCACAAACGTTCACAAACATTGTTCTTAATTTTCATTAATTTCCCGCACCCAAAATGCATTTTCCCCCTATTTTTAGTGATTTTCCTCTATTTTCCTTGTATTTTTCCTTATTTTCTGCATTATTTAATTATTGAAAATTCAAAACAGGTTATGGGCTGTGGCCCTTAGTTCTTTCTTGCAGCAAAAATGAAAATTTAGTTGGTGTTCCTATTTATTTTCCATTTTTATGCTCAGAAACATCATTTTCCCTTGATTTTCCATATTTTACGTGTTTTAGTGTATTATTTTGAGTCAAAAGATGCATATTTTTCTAATTTTCTGATGATGATCAGCAAAGTACTCATGGAAAACAGCAACATGAACAATTTTTAGCCCACACGAACAACATTTTATCAATCAAAAGCCATAAAATCTCAAATTTCCTTTGAAAAATACGAATTACCGCTTATTTGCGTGTTTCGGGTTTCATGTCCATGGCTGCAAATCTGAAAATCAGCAGCACTTCATGCTCATGACGATCACAAGTCACCATTTCCAGCCTGTGGAGCAATCCGATCCATGCCGGACAAGCCTCCATCATTCTTTCTTCTTCCTTCTTCTTCCCACATGAATTCCCTCTTAGAGGAGAGAGAGGGAGGAGAGAGAAAGACTGATTTTCTCTCTCCCTCTACAGGCTGCCATTCCCTGCGTGAATTGAAGCGATGCGGAGCGAAGATCGAATGTGGAAGCCTGATATAATTGAATCCATGGCTTACTTGACAGCTTGAATCTCCATTTGAGGGGAGGGGGTGGCGTGTTTTTTTCGGGCGGCTATCTACACGGCACTACCTTCCCCTCCATGAAAAAATTGGGGGGGTGGGGGAGCCAAAGGGCACCCCCCACTAATCACACCCTTTGATATTTCAAATTTGGCCCCTTTTTGGGCACCCTGGCCGGTTTCGGGCTAACTTCCTCATACGAGATCCGATTGACGTGCTGTAAATTTCTGGGCATCTGTCTCGGCATCCCGGACAGGCCTGCAGCTCCCACATCCCGTCCTGACTGACAAAAAAATTACTAAAAATCCGGACGTGTCACTTGGGCGCCCGTCGACTGCTTGTCGCTTAAAATCGTCCTAGATCGAGCCGCCGCCTTTGACGGTGAATATTTTTCCCTTGATATTCATAATTTTTAGCTATTTTTAAGCACTTCCCGGCACCTAAATTCCGCTCTCAACAGATATAGCCTCAGTAACGCTGACTCCACTGCCATGAGGCAACTCCTCTACAATAGCCTTTCCTCATTGTGGTATTTGTCTTGGTCCCTCATCTTGCTGGAGATTATTCCCTTGTGCGTGATGGTTAACTGGACTTGGCAATTTACTCCCTTATTGGAGAGAATTGATCTTACTCCAACATGTAGCGGCTAAGTGGTAAGACTTCCCGCAAATACTGCATTTGACATTCGAACAATTCCTAGGGAAATGTTGGCCACCACACCACTTACAGCTGAATCTTGAGGGGGCACCCTCTTCAAGGCATCGACTCCCTATCAAATTCTGCTACTTCTTACGAAAATTGACATCCACAGCTATTTGTCTATATTGTTCAAAAATCATATCAGTGTAGTGCTTCATCATGCCCTTAACTTTGCCAAGGACATTAGAGGTACTCGACTCAGAGCTGTGATCATCTATATGTCGTCCCATTGGCCTAACCACTTGATTAGGAATTGGCCACACTGACCTACTGGGACAACATTAGGATTCATTGTTTGGCCCCCACTATTTAGTGAGGCTGCCTAACTAGCCATAGGCATAGTCCTACTATTGGGAGGAGCTGGTGACATAGGTAGATTTGGCATGATACTCCCTCTTCCATTCACATTTGACATGGGGTCCCCTTGACTTCCATTTGTCAATGCCAAATTATTACCATTCCAATTTATCATTGCTGCATAAGAAACTTGCAAGCGCGACTCTACTCCTTCTACTTGGGTGATAGCAATGTCCATGTCGGCCAAAGGGTCACTACTGAGCTGCACCTAGATATTGAAATCCAATCCATGTAGGAAATATTGAAACTATGTAGCTAGTGGAATGGGGATATAAGTATTAAGTTTGCGAAGAACTTTCTTTAGCTTATTGGCATAGGCATAGACATTCTCATTTAGCTCTTGGCGTGTTACATTCAAGATGCACAACCAATACTGTCCACCCCTCTCAAGAGCAAACTCTCTACAGAAGGCCGTGAAGAATTGGTCACTGCTAGTTATGGTTCCAGCCTCTAGACCGTGATACCATATTGATGCCCTTCCTTTTAATGTCATGTTGAAGAACATCATTAGGTGTCCTTCGTCTTGGATACGATAATTGAACGTGACCAAATGGTGCATCAATGCAAGTGTGTATATGACCATCGTGCTCAAACAAATGTTCATTGAAAATCAACAACATGAAAGTACGACAACAATTATTTTCATGATTTTTTTCTAATATGATAGTACTTCGTTACTTAGGGCTAGCACCAACCTTCCTCGTACTACTAGTCCCCTTAAGTTTTGAACAACCGCTAACCCTATATGATATGCATAATGAAACATCAGAATTTAATAGCCATCCCACAACAAATCAAGGTTGCGGCTATAAACCGTAGTCACGATGGATGGCCAAACAAAGATAATCAAGTTAGTACCTAAGATAGGGATAACGATTAGTTAGAACCTACTTAGACTTGTAAAAGCATGTTAGTATTATCAAGTACGTTTTAGGAAGGAACACTGAAATTGATGAAGAGGATAGATTCTATGCAACTATGTTAAAATGTCTTATGGTTATGACTGCTTTTGGATTTGTGAATAATGAATTATGGCTCTTATGATTTCGGGCTTGCACAGCTAGACGAATCATGGATTGTGGTGGTTTGGGACATTGGGATTCCCAACCCAATGCTCCCTTACACTCTACAAAGTGCGAAAAAACTCACCTGCAGGTAGGGATCCTACGCTCTTGAGGGAGGTAGGTGTTTCTGATTTTGATCACTCGAGCACCTGAGAGGGCAAAGGGCTGAGTGGTAAGTGCCCCTATTATGTAGGACAGCTGCTGAGGCTCAGGGAAGCTTAGAGGGGCTCTGAGTTAGTAAATTTCCCTCTTGACCGCAGACGAAGTGCGATCACATATAGCCTAATCCCGAGGGATTAGAAGGTCCTATCCTAGGCAGGATGGTGTCTTTTTGTGGAAAGACAGTTTTGTATCACTCTGCAGTGTGATGGTGAAATAAAGTATCTGATTTTTGAATTGATTGTTATGTGCTAAAGGTTGAGTTTAACGAACCCAATTTAACTGAGTAATAACAGTAAGCTAATTTTATATGTCCAAATAGTGTGGTAGTATGCTTTAATAATTAGAAAACTAAGCAAACCCATCAAGGAAAGTGGGAGGCTTCGATCCTAACGATTGGACGCCTGTGGTGGCTGGGTGGATCCAATAAGTCGGGTAACTTTCCAACACTAGATAGAGCTAATTAAATCATGACCGTCCCAATACTGGTAGGATTAGTTACCATGTTTAACACCATTTTAGGGGGGCAGAGTTGAGATTTTACTTTATGGGTAGGGGGATCGAGTTATACTCTCCCTCGACGCTCACTCTCTTTGAACCAAGTGTGGTGTTAACCTTACTCCTACCTTTGATTGATTACAAAGTGGTCTTTCTTAGGTGGGTGTTAGATTGCTGTTAGGGGTGACTTGTCCACAATTCCCCTGTGAAGTAGAACTAATATTCCCATGTTTAACTAAGTCCAAGGTTTCCCATGGGGAGACGGGATGGTGATGTGCATGGATATGAATTTTAGACGACTACTAGAGGACTCCTCCAGGAGGCACCTCACACCAGGAAACTTGCCAAAGCATGAATCATAATCAAGGACTAGATCAACTTCTTTGAATTATTTCTATTTGATGAAGCTATCATTGTAAACTTTATGTTGGGCCTATGTGGCTTTCATGCACTGTAAGACCATTCTCCGAGTCTCATCCAAACATTCTAAGTGCGAGAGATGTCTTTATAAGGACTTTGCATGTCTTAGCTGCTCTTTAATAGCAACTCACAAAGAGGAAAATTCTAGTTTTATCAAAAAGATGGCTTCTATACCACAGATGAATTGGAAAGGTGTTTGTCCAGTTGTGGTGTTATAGGAGGTTTTGTATATCTAGAGGGCTTTTGTAAGTCGATCATCCCATAGAACAATGTGTGGAAATTGTCCTTGTCAGGATCAAACAGAGGATGTGATTGGTGAATGTATTGGAGGGTTGATGGGGTCTGCAAAGTTGCTGCCCACTTCTTGAATGGCTTTAGGGGAAGGATAGGTTATAGAGGCATGGCACTGGTTTTGGTAGGCTTTCCTAGGCATTATAGTGCTTATAGGAATCATAGGTATCTTTGCAGAGGGTTGGTCATCACTAGTATCCTACAAGAAAGCATTCACAGCCATCACTTCTCCTACAAAGTATCCTCCACATGGCTCATCATGGCATGCCTTCAACATGATCATGATCTCATCTCTTGCAACACATCTTTCCAACACTTCATCTTTGCCTTTATTGTACAAAGCACTGCCTAGCAAAGTATAGGGGACTGATTCCAATAGAAGCTTCTTCTTCTCTCTACTAGAGATGCTAGGAGGATATTATTGTGTAGCCAATAGGTTAACAATGTGTGTGTACCATGGAGTTAGTTTCAACTAGGAATAGGGAAGCATTAGGAAGGTTAGCATGCGTCACTGTGAGGGATTTACGATAGATGATCAGCCACCAGGATATGGAAAAGACCAAGCTTAGCAATCACTTTGAAATCAAATTCCTAGAACAGAAGGAGCCATCTCATCATTTGGCCTTGAATATATGCCTTATTCATCAAGAAGGATAGAGCTTCATGATCCACATAAAACTTAAAGTGTGTCGACAGTAGGCAGTGTTGAGGGAAAACACCATTGTAAGGCACTCAAGCTCTATTACTCTATTGGTGACTTTTTGGCTTACATAATAGATGGCAAGATCTAGCTTTGAAGATCCTTTTTGGTAAAGGATCACACCTAAGCCTTCTACAGATGCATCAGTGTGCACATGGAATTCCTTAGTCCAATCAAAAGGTTGTAAGATAAGCTTTGACAAGGCACCATTTCAAGATATTAAAGGCTTCTTCACAATCATCTATCCAAAAAAACTCTACATCTTTCCTCAAGAGCTTATGCAAGGGGATGCCTTCTGCAAAATGTGCGATGAACCTCCTATAGTAGCCCACATGGCCCAAAAATCCTCTTAATTTCTTTAGGTTGATTGATGTAGTTAAGGCTCCAATGTTCTCAATTTTGGCAGGGTCTATTGTTGTCACTAAATTGATTACTTATTAAGCATTCTCTATTTAATAAATTCATGTCAATAAATTAATGACTCACTTTTCTTTAAGTGTTGATGATGTTCTAGCATGGCCATGAGACCATTTACAGACCAATATTCCTAGTGCATCACTTAATGGGGTGATTAGAGCACTGTGACAGGGATATCTGGTACATGCAGTACAAGTTATGAAGGGGAAACGAAGTGTTTGCCAAGTGTAAGAGTGTACACAAGAACGAAGGAGTTACACATAAATGAAGATGGATTAAGTTCTAGGAAGAGGAAGTGCATTAGCATTGTGTATATGTATTTATGTGTGCATCCGGGGATGCCAGGGAACATTTACTTGTGTGTAATGAGCATTGCATTCATTTGGGGTCATCCTCTCCCTTACAAGTCAAGGTTTAATGTCTTTTCTTTCATTAAGAAAGACAAGAGAGGTAATTCTCTCACTAAGAAAGACAAGAGACGTGATTCTTTGGAAGTGAGGAGAGAATTGATTTTCTCTTTCTAAGGTCTAAGAAGACACAAGTTTTTGTGTGGAATTCAATCTTAAGGTTGAGGCCCAAGGCAATTTAATGAACTCTCCTTAAGGTGGTTGCATGGACCACAAGTTAAGAGTACAATTTGAGAAGCTGTTCTTTTTAAAAAAGACATGGTGAATCCATTTTTGAAATATCTCGTGGTAGAAAGATGATCTCTAAAAACGGGATGCGAGGGTTATGGGAAACAACGAGATCTACAACTTTCTATTGGATGCTTTTTCATTTGAACAATGCTCAGAGAGATATCTCAAAATTAGTGCTCCAAAGTAGGTCCTGGAACAACCACATCTTGCATGAAGATCAACTCAAGAGAAGCTCTTGAAAGCCTATAAAAGAGGAGGCTCTCCTTGGGTGTGAGAGAGGTAAAGGAAGCATCACTTTGCATGCATCCAAGAGGAGAAGAGAAGGTGCAAGTGCTACGGAAGCTCTGCTGAAATCAAGTGTTGCAAAAGCTCTGCTAAAATCAAGTTCTAAGAGGACAAGAGAAGGTGCAAGTTTTATGGAAGCTTTGTTGAAATCAAGTGCCAAGAGGAGAGCCCTACACATATTGTGTAGGAGAGAAGGAGACTCAAGAAGGATCAAAAGGTACCTGTAATGTTCCCAGGAGAACCCCCCCTTAAGTTCTATTTAGTGCAAATTTTTTTACTCTCCCTCTCTCTCCTCCTGCCGTGTGCATGGAAGGGAGAGAGAGAGAGAGAGAGTAATTTACAAGAGGGGGCCATGCAGCCCCCCAGACAACAGGAGCGTCGTCTCCCCCCCATACCTCCTCCCTTTATAAAGCCCCCCCGGCTACGACTATAGGAGGGAGCTCTCCCCCCCCTATTGCAGCACGGCCCCCCCCTCCGTCTTCTATGCAGGAGCCGCCCCCCCTAGTCGTGACGAACAAGCGCCCCCCTCCTAGCTTTGTCACCTTTCCCCCCCGTTGCGGCATAGTAGGCGACCCTCCAGCTTTGACATCGACAATGTTTCCCCCTCTTCCTTGTGATAACGTCGTCCTACTGCCAGGGGAAGAAGAGGGAGAGAGAGAAGGAGAAGAAGAAGGAGAAGAGGGAGAGAAGAGAGAAAAGGGGAAGGGAAGGAGAAGAAGAGGGAGAGAAGAAGAGAAGGAGAACATGAAGAAGAAGGAGAGGGAGAGAGAGAAGGAGAAGAAGAAGGAGAAGAGGGAGAGAAGAGAAAGAAGGGGAAGAGTAGGAGAAGAAGAGGGAAAGAAGAAGAGAAGGAGAAGAAGAAGAAGAAGGAGAGGGAGAGAGAGAAGGAGAAGAAAAAGAAGATGAGAGAGAGGAGAAGAAGAAGGAGAGGAAGAGGAGAGAGAGGAGAAGAGGGAGAAAAAGAAGAAGAGAAGGGGAGAGAGCGAAGAAGAAGAAGGAGGAGGAGGAGGAGAAGAGAGAGAGAAAAGAGGGAGAGAAGAGAGAGAAGGAGAAGAAGTAAAAGGAGAGAGAGAGGAGAAGAAGAAGGAGAAGAAGAAGGAGGAGAAGAGGAAAAGGAGAAAAAGAAAAAGGAGAGAGAGAGAGGAGAAGAAGAAGAAGAAGAAGAGGAAGGGAGAGAAAGAAGGAGAAGAAGAGGGAGAGAGGAGGAGAATAAGGGAAGAAGAAGGAGAGGAAGAGGAGAGAGAGAGAAGAAGAGTAGGAGATAGGGAGAGATAGGGTAGAGGGCTTAGAGATAGAGATACACTGAAAGCCATGGCCCCCTATTACCGTGTTTACCGCAGCACAAAGGAGCGGGAAAATGAAAAAAAAGGAAATAGCAAAAAAGGCGCAGGATAAAAGCAGAGAAAGGCGCCTTGACCGGTAACCAGACCCTGAAAAATTTAAATGTTCGGGCACAACCCTCAGAAAGTCTCGGTGTCGCCCCGAGACAACAAAAGAGTAAAAGGCACACCATTAAATGTGGAAGCGCTCTCGAATCCTTGTAGAAGAGCGCCAGGCTCGCTCCTGTGCAAACTGTACGCATTAATTGGGGATAGGATAAATTAGAATGGTGGGAAATGGGAAAAATGGCCTAGGCTACGGCCAGACATGTAAAAAAAGGGAAAAGGGGATGACCGCCCAAAAAGGATTTAGGGTTTTGTATATAAAGTTGAAAAGTGAATGAGAAGCCCATTCTTTTGGTGTGTGGCAAAAAGAGTCTTCTTTTTCCTCTCTTCTTCTCTCCTTCTTGCTTGTGTGTGCCCTTGAGAGAGGGAGTGTGAGAGTGTGAGGGAGTGAGTGTGTGGGAGTGAGGGATCAAGAGGGTGAAGCTCTCCACCATCTCCTCTTCTCTTCTTCTCTTCTCTTCTCTTCTCTTCTCTTGCGTGCACGGCTATGGAGGATGGAGCTTGGAGATGGAGGAGGATTGAGGATTCTTGAGCTAGCATCAAGAATCGTGGAGCTACCGGAGTGCAAGAGAGAGGAGGGTACTCGATCAAGCATCAAGGTAAGCTCACTACACTTGTAGGATCGATGGTGCGTCGGCTAGGTGAGAGATAGCCATTAGAGCTCCTTGGAATGCTTGAAACAATGAGCGGTCCGTGGGTCTTAGCGGTTGAGCGAAAGCTCCCACATTTTGGTTCAGTTGTTTGCCGGGACCAACGGATTTAAGCTTGAGCACTTGTGTGCCTCATATCGAGCATCAAAGTAGGGGATTCATCCCCGAAACAGAGCTTGAGATAGGTAGGAAGTTTGGGTGTTTTTGATCTTCAAAACAAGTAAGTATTTCGGGACATTTTGGTTGTTTGATGATTGGAAAGCATGGAGAATCTATTTCAGTTTTTTGCCTTTGAATTTTGTTGCATTTAGCGTAGGTTAGAATTAGGAAATCGAATCGGAGAAGGGTTTACTGTTTCAAAACAGGGCAAAACAGGGCAAAAATCATGCAAAAATGGGTAAAATGCTCGGTAGTGATGCCTAAGATCGGCAAGTGAGTGATTGAGGGTATCAATGCCACACTTGGGAAGGGGTATAAGAGCCAGGAGGCCAAGGGAGAGCTCATTTGTGCCATTTGAGTGAGAGAGAGAGAGAGAGAGAGAGATAGAGAGCTCCAACCTGTATCGATTCCATCGTATCACCGACGCACTTACCGGCCCGTTCAGGTATATAAATCTCTCCCTCTACTCCCCTAGATAGGATCTGGAAGTGCATGGCCATGGTGTTGGCCTACATCTGGTGAATCGATCGAAATCGTGTTCACGCAGGTTACGCATGCCGCATTCGGCCCGTCCGAGTGGCCTTTCCTGGGCTGAGTCCCAGAATCGGCCCTCGGCCCTTGTCACTCAGCCCACTCGGCCAAACCCTAGTCGCCATTTGGCCTGTCTGAATCAAAACCAACACATTCGGCCGTCCAAGTCAAAACTTCTTGCCACGTGGCACATCCGGCCTCGGCCCGTTCGAGTGACCCATCCGAGCCTCAAATTCGACTCTCGGCCACGTCCCAAATTTGGCCCTCGGCCCAAGTGCCATTCGGCCCGTCCGAATCACCTTGTCCAAATTTTCCATTCGGCCCGTCAGAATCAAAACCGTCCGAGTCTAACCCTGAAACTCGGCCCTCGGCCCTGTGCCATTCGGCCCGTCCGAGTGACCTACTTAGACCCTGCAATTCGGATCAGTTGTCGGAGTGCAAAATTTTATCAAAATTTTCAAAAATTTGACATGACCCAGAAAATACGCAGTAGCGCAAACTATCGAAACCCTTCGGGCGCTCAGAACTTGATTCTGGCACACATAATAGGAGAAGTCATAGTGCGCAGCCGCTTGGCAGCTAGAAGTGGGCAGTTGCGAGACCCAAGGATTTAGACACAAACCGCTTAGCTGTAAAACCTGATTGACCAAAAACGAACAAGGCGACACACGAGAAAACCCTAAACCTGACAAAACAGCCAGAAAATGGATCTACAAGCCTATCAAGCCCGAAACAAGTGAGAGTGTGTAAGACGCTGAGGAATTGCTTGCTGCACTCACATTGAATTTTCGCACTTGAAGTACACTTAAGAAAGCTGAAAGCCTGATTGGGCACAAGTACACGAGAAATGACACACGCACTGAGTGACCATAAATTGAGGTTTGTATTCAATAACCAAAGGAACTCACTCAGATAAACCACTCAAGGAATCCACCAATAGGAGAGGACCCAGGACATAGACAAACCATCAAAGTGCAGAGTAGGGCCAAGCAAGAGGCGCCAACAACGTTGATTTAACAAGTCTACTGAACCTGATCGACAGCTTAGTGGAGCAAGATAACTCGGCAATGGCAGAGGAAAGCTCTGACCGCGGGTCTAATGAGGAACTCGATTTGAATGTCTTCCCAGATGCTATTCAGCAGTTGGTGAGCAGTTACGACACGCATGCCCGGTACGAGCACCGCGATAGGACAACAGACGCAATGATCGTCGATCTAGAAGAGGAGAGAAGGCTAGCCCGCAGAGCATTGCAGAGCATAGCCAAGTACAATAGGGAGCAGCAGGCTAGGAGCCAAAGGCAAAGCATGGAGCTGCATGAGGTGTAGCGAGTGCTGAACTTAGCTGGGTGAAACCAAATGAACCATGAGAGAGCACTAGAGGGAGACTTGACATTGAGTGAGCTTCTCATGAAGCGGCTGCTTGATAATATAGCAGCAGAGTAGAGTGCCACTGCACTAGTGACGTCGCTGCTTGCAGGACTAGGGGCAAACCAAAGCTCAAAGAGCCAGTCCAAAATACCGATCGTTGCCAAGCAACTCGACAAGTACCAACCCCATGACGACCCATATAGCTTTGTTGAGCAGTTTGAGCAAGTGTGCGAAGCCAACGGCCTCAACGATCTAACTCAACGCTCGCAAGCGTTCGGGCTTTGCCTAGGTGGCAAGGGTAGGACGTGGTACACGAGCCTAGATGCTGTAGAGCAAGCCAACTTCAATGACCTTAAGGATATTTTCGTCAAGAGATTCGCCGAGCCTGAATACTCCGATAACCTGCTAGTATGATTGATGAACGTCAAGCAGAATGAGAAGGAGGACATTCGCGACTACGTGACCCATGTGAGGAGTCTCTTCAAGAGAATCCCTCTGGGCAATCGATCGACTGAAAGAGCAGTTTCAACAGTATTCATCAGTGAAATTCGAGACGAGGAGTTATATAAGGCTTTGATAGGAAATTTAAGCTTGTAGCGAGATGCGGTGGCTAGAGTGTTTGAGGAAGCCATCAGAGTCGATGATTAGCTGAAAGAGCAGAGCTCCAGGGGCTCGAAGGTAGAAGAGACCAACCCGCGAGGTTCTGAGAGAGTGTCAGCCTCTAGTGAGTGATCAATCCCATCATCCCAAGATAAGGGGAAGTCCACCGAAACAGACCAAGGCTTGGCTGATGCCAAGATGGAGTTAGCCAAGTTGCAAGACATGTTGAGATGACCAACGCGCCCGCATGTCCAATGCATGTATTGTGGCGGAAATCACTTACCGGCTGAGTGTCAAGACCCTAGGTCAAGACCTTGTGCTAATTGTGGTAGGTTTGGCCATGACATTGCGCAATGCAGATTACCTAGAAGACTTCCATATTCACAACCCTACGGCCAGCCTTACCTAGCGAACAGGCCGCAGCCATTCTTCGGAAGGGGAGCCCCATTGGCTCTTCCCATGCCTAATGATATGAAACCAACCATCCCTAGACTGGACATAAACCCTACTGACATTCCTAGACTGCCTGGTCCTTACGTGACCCACCCACCGAGCGACGCTCCAATCCACTACGTGGAGGAGCCAAATGATGAAGAGACCTACATATACCCTTACATCTCGCACGACGAGGAGGGCAATACGGTCCTCATGGATTATCGACCCGTGCCGGTGATGGCATTAGGACGAGGACGAGGTAGAGGCCTAGGAGGGCAGCCGTAGGATCCAGTCACTTGTTGGACTTGTGGTCACCCCGATCATGTCTCATCACGTTGCCCTGAAAGAGAGTAGCAAAACAGAGACAAGGCTGACCAAAGGTGCGCAGAGTGCGGGATCACCCATCTCTTTGTAGACTACCCAAAGTGAAAACCATCTTCTAGCTCAGCCAACATACCATCTATCCCATTGGGGCTGTTTGGTGTTGAAAACCTCGATGGGGAGGCCACGCCTATCTCGTTGGGAGTCATGACCCGGGCCCAAACGAAACAGGCTGGCATCTCTCTGCCAGGACCTAGCAATCTTGACGCAACCTCGATAGGGAAGAAAAGCTGCAAGAGGAAAAAGAAGAGATCGGAAGCTAAGGTCGCACTAAAAATCGAGAGTGCTACGACTCTGCCTACTGGAAAGAAGGTTTCAGATGCAGAGGCAGAGACTTTAGCCCCTAAGACGGCCGAAAAGGGAAGGGCTAACGTAGGGGAATACCCGCATCCGAAGCAACAGTTAGAGGCCATAGAAAAGGCGAAGGAATGGGTGAAGGAGGCTCAAGAGCATCTCAAGGACGCTGAGCCCATCATAGAGGACGAGATCGATGATCTCTCCAGCGTAAGCACGCCAATATCACTACTTCAACCTAAGTCGACAAAAGCAAGCGCGCCACAAGCAGTGCCGCTAAGACCAAGCCTTGATGCGACAGAGCCGCAGATCAGTCGCGGCCATTGGCCCAGACAATCTAAGCTAGGGGAAGGATGAGTATCCAACGATCTCCTGACCATGCTAGTAACTACACCTGTAACCCTTAGCTTGGGAGATCTGATTAGGCAGCATCCTACCCTATGGAAATATCTTAAGCAGTGGGTAGAAGGGTCACGCGAGTAGGTCACGGCACACCTTCAAGACCATGATGCAGAAACACAAATATCGAGTTTGAAACTGCACTCCATGCCTAAATCCTTGCACGTCAATGCCTTCTGGGAAGGATCCAAGATGCATGTGGTCTTGCTAGTTTTAGCCCTAGGTGACGCAACAAGAAAGGGAATCGTAGACACGGGAGCTGGGGTTAATGTGCTTAGCCACGCAGTGCTTCAGACTTGGGGAAATCCCCCTGTCAAAACTGCTAGGTTTAATGTCACGTTAGCAAACGGTATGAGGGTGAAGCCATTCGGGGTACTTAAGAATTGGCCAGTGAAGATCACAGGTGTCCAGTTCTTGGTTGACTTTATAGTCATGAAGGGAGTGGACTACGATATCCTATTAGGCCGACCCTGGATGTGCAATGCTAGAGTCATCGAAGATTGGGGGAACGGCTTGATCTTCCTTGGCAATAGAACGGATGCCGTAAGAATAGAGATGGACACTTGGACGACCTCACTAGTCGACCTAGACGCCATCTCTGCTATGCTCAAGGGGAACACTCAGGTCAAGAAGTCCTATGGGCCCTTGACCAAGTATATCCCATGCCCAGAGGATGAGCGGGATTGGATGCACATTCTCGCTACAATCGACTTGCCATTCTTAGATCATGAGGCGTATGAGCAAGCCATCAAAACGATCGGCAAGTCCAACGAAGCACTCTCTACACCAATCTGCATGATGGCATGAAGCCTCCGTGGAAAGCCTAAGCCTGTCACCTTCCAAGTACCATCCAACAAAAGGGAACTCTATGGGATACTGGAATACCTAACGGACAAGCTAGCTGGCAATCCAGCTGCAAACCTCAAACCACTCCAGGATCTCTTAGAGGAATCCAAGTGGCAATGGACCAGGGTGCATGATTTAAACCTCATGTATAACTGGGCCCTAGTTCCTGACCAATAACACGAGACATACCAAACCCTAGGAGATGATGAGCAGTCGGATGACAAAGATTCTATCGACGAATACGAAGACTGCCAATCCTTTAATGATGAGAGCGAGGGTGAAGTAGATACCGTAGAATACGACACTGAAGGACAAGAAATTGAGCAGATACGAGCAGACGCCAAGCCGCAGAAAAGGTAGACCTTTAGGGTAGAGCGAGGAGTCATGCACATGGAATGTGATCGCGCTTGGTTGGAATGCGTAGGAGCCATAGACCTTGAGCAGGCAGGCCTAGCCCAACCAGGAACGACATCAACACTTAGGATTGAATCACCATCTGAACTACGGCCACCAGGGGAGACCACCTCTTCTATCGAAGACGGAGGGTTTGACTCTGAATCAGAAGTTAGTTTGGATAGTGATCCAGAGATTCCTAGGCCGCCCACGACCAGACATACCAAGGGGGACCTACCCGTCCACCTGAGGCATAGACGGTTAAGACAGGAAAAGGCAAAGCAACCCAGGGATACACGAACAGAGGAACAACGAAAGCCGTAGGACCTCCCTAAACGCTTCACGAAATTCAAAAAAGGGGATAGGGTAGTAGCTCTGTTAGGTGCCAAACGTCAAGGGCGAATGAGCGAACCAATCGAGGGATTGAGGTAGACTTAGCCCAGGAAGGGGAAAAACCCTAACCAGTATTCATTGCCGATGACTTGACTGGTGAAGAAGAAATGAGTCTTGTCACTCTCTTGCGAGAGTATATAGACATGTTTTCTTGGTCCTTAGAGGAGCTTAAGGGGGTAGATCCAAGTGTCGTGACTCACAACATACCCATCACACCGGACGCAACGCCGGTCAAGCAACGACTGTACCCTATGAATCCAAAACACACTCATGCTGTCAAAGAGGAAATTGACAAGCTGATGAGAGCTGGATTCATTTACGAAATTGAGCATACAAACTGGGTATCACCCATAGTCATCGTGATGAACAAGAACGAAAAAATCCGAGTATGCGTCAATTACAAGAAGGTGAACGCTGCTACGAAGAGGGACAACTATCCATTGCCCTACACCGAGCACATGCTTGAGAGGGTGGCAGGCAAGGAAGCCTATAGTTTATGGATGGCTTCTCAGGGTACAACCAGGTGCAAGTGCATCTTGCGGATAGGCACAAGACCGCCTTTGCCACTGAGTGGGGCGTCTTTGCATACATAGTCATGCCCTTTGGGTTGACCAATGCCCCTGCCACTTTCCAACGTCTCATGTGCACTATCTTTAAGGACATGCTTTGCAAGGAGTTAGAAGTCTTTGTTGACGATCTCTGTGTCCACTCAACCTAGATCGAACATTTAGATAAACTCCGCGCAGTCTTTGAGCGGTGTTGCTGGTATCATCTCTCCTTGAACCCCTTAAAGTGCCAGTTTTGGGTTAAGCACGGATGCATCTTAGGGCACGTGGTGTCAAAGAATGGCATTGCCCCACTAACTTCTTGAAGGTCAGGGTTATTGTTGACCTTCCACCCCGAATTAACTACAAGGGAGTTCAATGCTTCTTAGGCCATATGGGGTACTATCGGCGGTTTATACTGAACTATGCATTGATCGCCAGACCATTATACAAGCTGCTGATCGTCTTCGAATGGACTGAGGCATGCCAACAAGTGTACGGAGAATTGAAAAAGGCTCTAACAACAGCACCAATTCTACGAGCCCCAGATTGGACCATTACCTTCCACGTGCACATCGACGCTTCTAAGTTTGCCGTGGGGGTAGTGTTGTGCCAACCTGGTGAACACAACCTAGATTATCCAGTGAGCTTTGCTAGCAGACAACTCACTAAGACGGAAATGAACTACTCGACAACAGAAAGAGAGGGATTAGCCATGGTGTTCGCTGTGAAGAAATTTCGGCATTATCTTTTGGCCACACCCTTTACCTTCTTCGTGGACCATCAAGCCCTACTCTATCTTGTAAACAAACCTTGCGCTATAGGACTCATAGCTCGATGGCTCCTTCTGCTTCTAGAGTTCGATTTCTCCGTGGTAGTACGGAAGGGAAAACAACATTACATGGCTGATCACAAGTCACGTATCCCCACAGGAGAAGCAGCTGGACAAGATATCGTTGATGAATTACCCGATGCCCATCTATTCAACCTGTCTAGCGAGAGAAAGTTATTCAAGGCTGATCTAACGCCATATTGGGCAGATGACGTAGTCCAAGTGCTTGAGCACGGACGACCTGAGCGACCAATAGAAAAAGCCCGACTTAGGTGCTTAATCCTTAAGGTCCAGCCCTATCAACTGATTGCAAGCCAACTCTATAGGCTGGGGCAAGACGGATTGCTGCGTAGATATGTATGTGAGCATGAGATGCATGATGTGCTCTCGGAGGCACATAGAGGCATTGCGGGAGGACACTTTAACAAAGACACGATGTGAGGTGTCCGCTAGTCCCAATCCACGATACACCTTTTAGTAGTCCATCAGTAGGTTTTTCCATAAATGATGCCGCCCGCTGCTCCCTTGGAACATCACGGGATTGTCACTTAGGCCCTACCGAGTCTACTTCGCAACGGGAGAGTTCTGGCCGAACCCACTAGGATCGACCTGAAGACTTGGGTTCCTAAAATCGGATGGGTCTCCTAGCAGCCAGCTAGCGTCAGTAATTTCGAGTTCCACTTTTTAGAGGATTACTCAATCTGAAGCGGACTTGCCATTGCACTTGGTTCAAAGAGAATGGGAGATGGAGGGGAGTGTGGTACGTCAACCCTCCTGCCCATAAGGCAAAATCCCATTCCGGTCCCCTAAAACAATGCAAGTCGGTTCTACCTAATGACTTCTTGGTCAATTTATCGTCTTCCTATTTCTATATTCGATGTAGAAAAGCTCCCAGCTAACCGGGACCACCCTACCATTGGACGGACCCGTCGGGGGTTACGCCCACCCGCTTTCCTCTGATGATGGGTCATCTTTAGTTTTTTAATTACCTACAACACATTTATTGGAACATATACAACCAGCTTCCTTAATTAGTCCATTTAGTCACACGTTCCTTCACATAATTTATCTCACTAACATGCATACCATTCGAATAGTAAAGCAAACTTCTTTATTATATTGGAAGTCTATTACAATTTCCATCATTCCGTCCTAGCGGAAGATACACAGAATTCCATAAGGACATTCTGTCCACCAAGATTCCACCCTCATAACTAGTATTTAGGGTTCCAGGATCCCATCCTGGGTCACGAAGGGGCTCGTCAGATTCTTGGAACAATGCAGGATTTACAGCCAGAGCCCCCTCTGGCACCTACAATTCCTATTGCCCGAGACTATCCCTACTGACAGACCTTTCGCCTACGGAGCCGGTCCAAGCCTCTCGTAGCGATAATCATGACCCCCTTGGAGTAGGGTCTCGCCGCTAGCTTGGGGGTAGCCTAGCGCGATCCTTCCTTTTATTCTGTTGGCAATAATTTCAATCAAAATCTAGATTCTAGCAAACACAAACAGTCCTTTCAAATATGTATCAAATAGTGCAATGACAACCATCCCAACATGTAAATCACAGTTTCACATAGCCAAGGTAGACCTTATCCTAAGGTAACCTTCCATTCTAATGAGGATTCTTCTTCCCATAAAGAAGTGTTGAGTACACCTCTTAAAACATGTTAAGCAGGGCATGAGTTTTCCGTTTGGATTCACTTATCTAACATAAGCAAAATCCCTTAAGAAAATATATTGTGTCAATAAACTCAACGAGATGGTCTTTAGGATTCCTAAATAGATAACCAGTTTTTATAACCTTCACTAATCAATTCTTAACCTTGTCGCATTTGATCATAACTATATTGAATTCGCATAAAGACATATGTATAATAACCTTTGGCAATTAATTCTATCATGATTCAATGCCTTAGTATCCCAACTATTCTAGCTAGAAATCATAGTGATTAATCGTTTTATGCTTGAATTAATATGTCTTTCTAGATGAGTTATGTGTAAGCGAAGAATATGAAAGCTAATATCCTATGTAATTTATCTTATATTGTAAAATTGATAATCTAGTAATGAATAACCTGGTTTGGCGGCATGACGACATTAGGAACTTCATCTTTACTCGCGCTCGCATTAGCCACACCCGATGTTCCAATTGTGGTGGCAATTCCCGCAACCTCGGGCACTCCCGTATCATTGGCAATACCCGTTGCTTGACCGGTTGCGTTGATTTCCATGGTTTTTTCACTTTGTCGCTTTGGAGCCATCGTCCACGAGGAGTTTGAGAGATAGGGAAGGTGGGATAGATTTTAGATGAGAGAGGATAGAGAATATGGCTTAGTTAAAGATCGAGACAAGGGATTTGAGCTAGCTCTCTTCCTCTTCCTCTTTCTCTCTCTCTCTCTCTCTCTCTCTCTCTCTCTCTAGCTTCTCGCAGCCTCTTGAAGAAGTATTCTTCCTTCTCTCTTCTTCTTTCTTACAGCCTCTCGAGGTCTCCTTATGTCCCTTATGCCTCTCCCATGCCTCGTATTTATAGTGAATTGGGAAAGAGGGCTTGTGGTTGAGAAGTGGAGCTCTTTGTGGAGGGGGATCTTGGAAAGATCAGTGATCTGATGCTCAGATCATAAATCTGATGGTTCCATTGGCTCCGAAAGGGGGGTAAAACCCCAAGACACTTGCTTAGAAATCTCTCAGTTCACTCTTTCTTCTTTTCTCTGTTCGAAGTGCTGTCTACTGCCTGTAAACTACGATCGCGGCGCGCGCGATTTTGCCAGTCACTTTTCTTTATTTTTCTTTTTATAAAATCTTCAAACTAACTAACACATCACTTGTTTTTTTTCTTTTAAATGACATCTAGTTCTAGAAATCTCCATATCTCTTTTTTTTTAAAATTAAGATAATCTCTAAAATATCTAAAATATTCTAGTCTTGTCCAAAGGTCTAATATTTTTAGACCATCCAAACTATACACATTATCCTAGTGATTAATATAACTCATAAGTTTCGTTCACGTTGTAATTTACGTGAAGGATGGCCACGGTCCTTGCCAATTCGAAAAAAATATCGAATTTACGACTCTTGATTTTTCTAAATAAAATATTTTAAATTAAATAAAAATTATTAATAATTAATGTTAGTTAGTTTTTACCTTAGTTAGTCTTTAGTTAGTAATCTTACTAACTTATTAATTAACTAACTAACTTTTGAACTAACCAACTAACTTTTATTGTGTGGAAATATTACACACGACAGCACGGAAGGTGCTACCGTCTCAACTATGGTGGCCCACGCTTTTCTATGATGCAGCACGCTTCGTCAAGCATTGTGATGAGTGCCAACGGACAAAAGTCCCGATTTGCAAGGATCAGATAGAGTTGACCCCAATTATTGCTTGACAACCATTCGAAAAATGGAAAATCGACTTCATAGGACCCATCAGTCCTGCGGCGCAATACTCACAAGCCAAGTATATCATTGTAGCCACGGATTACCTCACAAAATGGGCAGAGGCAAGAGCCACATGTAAAAACAACACTAGGATGACTGCCAAGTTCTTATGGGAGCAAGTGATCTCGCGATTCAGCTATCCCATCGAACTGGTTAGTGACCAAGGCACACACTTCATCAACGAAGTGATAGCTCATCTCCTATCCACCTTTCTCATTATCCATTGCAAATCCTCACCATACTACCCTCAAGTGAATGGCCAGGCAGAATCAACTAATAAGATCCTTGTCAATATCCTAACTAAAGTAGTCTCAACCTCACGCAGCGACTAGGACAACAAGCTGATGGCAGCTCTGTGGGCCTACCGCATAGCTTATAAAATGGCTGCCGCGGCCAAACCCCCTTTAGGCTGACCTATGGAACTAAGGCAATTCTACCATTAGAATTCTTTGTTCCTAGCCTGAGAATAGCACTTCAAGAATGATGGGAAGGGAAGGAGGCATGGATGCAACGCCTGGTCGAGCTTGAACGCCTATCAGAGACTTGTCTTCTGGCTACCCACGCGCTTATCTGTGAGAAAGCCTGACACAAAAGCTGGTTTGACAAGCATGTCAAGCAGTGCAAATTCGAACAGGGTGACTTAGTGCTCCTTTACTCAGTTAAGGGGCATAAGCAAAAATGAAATTCAGAGGTCTCGGACCCTTCAAGGTTCATGCAATCAGTTGAACCGGCAATGTCGAGCTTGAGACACTAGACGGTGAGGGAATAGGCTTCTTCAATGGCAGTCGTGTCAAGAAGTACTTCTCTCCCACTCATCCTTTGCATGAGCCACCATTGTTAGAACCGCCGGTCAAAGTATGAGTAGCTACAATCACTGAAATCAACAAAGAGGATGAGGAAGACGTAGAACCCGCTTATCTCCATATCACGGTCATTGCCAAGCAAACATGTGCTTTCAACGCCTTGATCGATGAGGGAGTAGACTTCAACGTCTTAACCCACAGTCATTGGATCCAACTTGGCAAACCACTACTTCAACCCACAACTGCCAAATTAAACCCATACGGGGCCTACTCATACACACTTCTCGGCAAGTGCAGAGTCACCGTTTCTATCAAGTCTGAGACTTTTCCAATGCTTTTTTACGTATTGCCAAGTGCTACAGATGTAGTCATGGGGTCACTGATGGGGCAAACCTTCAAAAAGCAGACTCACTGCAATGTTGATTATGAGTCGCAGCGCATCCACCTAGCAATAGGCAATGTGCGTATTGTCATAGCTTTCAACAAGGGCTGCCCGACATCATCATCGTCCGCAAAGCCACCGGTAGAAACATCCGTAGGCAAGACTAAGGAGGGGGCTAGTGGTCGGCCGCCACTCCCAAACTTCCATAAACTGCAACCCACAGTAGCCAAACCTAAGGCCCAACAGCCTCGCCTTCAATGGGTGCCTAAACAGCCGCAACCACCACCTAAGAGTCGACGTTCCTATTCTCATAAAACTCAGAACTCTAATCCTAGGAGGCCAAGACACAATCACAGGAAGCGCCACATGATCAAGCAAAGATGGGTCCCTAAAGCCCTCTTACGTGCGCAAGGCTACTATGAGGGAAATACCTGGCTGTGGATCCCTAAGGCCCCCACGGCCAGAGGCACCACTCATACACCACCCTCAAGCTTGATCAAACCGCTTTCCATCAACCCTCAAAACCGCAAGCCGCAGTGCTCTCCTGAACCTCAACCATCCTCCTCATCCACACCTAGACCCAAGAGAGTCCCACAAGCCTACCAGCCCGAACCGCAAGTTCCGTCACAAGAGTCACCACCCGCTGAAGTCAATCCGCCTCCCCAACTCCAACCTGGATGCAGCAACCCATCCGTCGTGGCTGCTCCTAATCCACTTAACATCCAAGCGGCCCAACCACAAACTCCCAAACCCCTCCCACCGCCCATCTTCGTTGACAAAAGCTCTTGTTCTGTCAAACCTCAACCACCTATCAGCCTTACGCCCTCCTATGAACAAAAATCATTTCTAGCGCTGGCCGCTGACCTTGCTGAGGAGACCAGGGATGACGTGGTGGATTGTATTAATCGACTAGATGACACTTTTGTGTCACTCGCGCTAAGCTATGACCGCTTGGACCCAGAACCCTTTGCAATAGAAGTACAAAATATGCCTTGCTCTTGGGAAACCTTTGAATTCACATTCACAAAAGCTTCTCGCTCTGTTGCTAAGTTGATTAACAGTGAAATCTCCAAGGAACAAGCCATCAAACAACGCCTTATCACGTCATACGATCCACGAACCACTTCTACTATCACTGACCAGGAAATCACGGATTTATCACACCTCGCTGATACTAGATCACCTTTCTTGAGGCAGTGGTACACTCTTAGGTTGCAATGGGAAGTTGAAGGATGTCGCATAATGACCAACGCCGAGCAATGCCATGCCATCAAAATAGCAGAGTATGATCCCACTTACGTCGCACCCACCTCATATAGAGTGTTAACCACTCTTCGGGGCCGACCCATGGAAGAACACCTCAAAGGACACCCCTCCCTCGATCGCTTGTTGACCGAGGAAGAGCTACACATTGCTAGCCGTGTCGACTCCGGTGACCTCCTCACAGATGTTCTCACATACATCACGCACATAGGAATCTGACCCTTTGATTTGGACCGCACAGCTCAACTGGAATACAATCCAAATTTCTATACTTGGCTCCTTCACAAGTAACTCCTACCCCAACATGCCGAAGGCCCTTAACCTTTGGACCCTCAATCCTAGGAAGGATTCTTCTCAAGATGGAAGGGGAGGGGGTAAGGTGAAATGAATCAGATGAGAAATGAATCAAAGGGGATAAATCAAAGTAAAATTAGTGAAAAGCATAAACATGTAGTATGAAAAAATGGACGGGGTAGGAAAATGGGCAGGAAAATTTTGAAGTAAAGGGCAAAAAGTCCAAGTCTAAATAGGAAAATCTACATGGCTTTCTAATGAATTCATTCAAAAAGCATAGAGTTTTTCTTTTCCAGCAATTAGCAAATTGATATGTGGAAAGTACTAATGAAAGTTACGATTTATGGCAGGAGCATAAAATGTCGCAGTAAGACTGCGCCCATCGACTCCCGTTCACAGACGAGGAAAGGGAGCAATACCGCATCCATCTAGAGAACCGTGTCTTCAGCCAGCTCAAATTTTGAACCATCCACAACATAGAAGTTGTGGTGGCCAAGGAGGAAGCAGCCAAGAGGGTGGTTGAACAATGCAACCTCACAAAGTATCTTGAAAAGTTCTCGCAGGAGCCGGACCACCTGAAGTGCGTGGAGTTCCTCAGAACATACAACCCAGATCAAGAATGTGGCATTGTAACAGTGGGCAGAGGAGAAGATGCAAAGCAAGTACAGGTCCGTTTAGACCCAGCCTTGGTGGAGAAGGCTTTGGGATTGGTACCAAAGACGAAGAGGAAACAAAAAAGGGATGTTTATGCCATGCTTAAAATGAAGAAGAAAGATGTGCTCACAAATGACGGCATAAGCATCCAAGATATCCCTGACGTAGAAGCCAGGATGCAGGCCAAGCTGATACATGTGCTCTTCTCCAGCCAACATTACAATTTATTGATGCATCGAATTAGTGTAGCGGTGCTGGAGAATGTAGCAGCCCATACCCTAGACGAAGTAGGTTGGAACGACTACGTGTGAAAAATGATTGATCAGGCAGCCAAAGCATTGGCCCTAGGAAGTGTACCAGCAGGAGGAGAATCTTCGGCCTCTAAAGTTTTCCTTAGTGATGGACCACAAGAGTCTTAAATGGATCTTCACCCAAAATGAGCTCAATATGAGACAACGTCAATGTATCAAAGTGCTGGAAGAATATGATTTTGAAATCAAATATAGGCCTGGAAAAGAGAATGTAGTTGCCAATGCACTCAATTGCAAGGTATTTCTAAACTCTCTTATTTTGCAAGATCCATCAACAGCAAGATCACTAGCCACAAAGGTATCAATGCCAAACAACCCAATTCTTGAGCTAGCAAAAGAAGAAGCATATCATGACCCAGTCTATCAGAAATTGCTAAGGGAGATTCCCATCAAGGATCAAGACCCAAAGCTAAAGACGAAGTATCAAGAATTCTCTATCAGTAGTGAACTTGTCTACTTTAGGATAAGATTATGTATCCCTGCAAGCCATACTCTCAAACAGAAGATTCTTTGGGAAGCCCATCACTCCCCTTTCTCAAAACATCCTGGCTATGCCAAGACCCTTAATGCGGTCAAGAAGAGCTATTATTGGGATAGGCTCAAGGGTGACATTCTCAAATATGTCATGATATGTTTGTCTTGCCAATGCATTAAGGCAAAACATGTCAAAATGTCCGAGAAATTGCAACCACTTGACATTCCCCAAATGAAATGGGAATTCATTAGTATGGACTTCATTGTTGGCCTACCCCAAGTTCAGGGAGGATACAACTCTATTATGGTTGTAGTAGATATGCTCACCAAGGTTGCACATCTCATCCTTGTCAAGACAAACTATAAAGCTTCAAACATCGCAAGATTATTCATTAAGGAAATATTCAAAGTGCATGGTTACCCAGAAGAATCATTAGTGATCGTGTCTCACTCTTCACATCACACTTCTGGAGGGCTATCTTTGAGGCTATTGGGACTCAACTTTGTTTCACTACAGCTTATCATCCCCAAACCGATGGTTAAACAGAGTGAGTCAACCAAGTCATTGAAGATATGCGTTGTCACGAACCCAAAAAGTGGATTCAATATTTGCCACTGGTTGAGTTTGCCTAAAATGCTTCCTACCAACAGAGTATTCAGATGACTCCTTTTCAAGCATTGTATGGGCACGATTGTCGTACCCCTTTGAGCTTCTCGGATCCAACTTTGAGGGTAGAAGCTTCAAGGCAGATGCTGGAAGACATGGATGATCAAATCAAGTCAATAAGACAAGACATCCAAGCTGCCAAGGATAGACAAAAGGCTTACGCTGACTTGAGACAGCAAGACAGATCCTTCATTGAAGGTGATATGGTCTTCATCCACGTACACCCTAAAAAGAGCTCACTGTCCTTGGGAGAGTACAAGAAGCTAAGTCCAAGGTATTGTGGACCTTATAGGATCACTAAGTGGATAAGACCTAATGCTTATAGACTACAGCTTCACGTAACCCTAAAGTTTCATAATGTATTCCATGTTAGCCTATTGAAAAAGTACCTACCTAGTCCAAATCATGTACTTGATGATGATCAGCAAATTGTAATGCCTAGCCAAGGAGTCCTTAAGCTACGGCCTAATAGATTCCTAGATGTCAGGGAAAGGCATTTGAGGCCAAGGACCTTGAGAGAATACCTCATCCAGTGGAAAGATTATCCCGAAGAGGATGCCACCTGGATGGATGAAGATACTCTCAACCAACAATACCCCTAGGTCCTCTCAAGATGAGGACATCTCGATTCCTCTAAGGGGGAGAGGATGTAATATCCCCATGTTTTTTTTCCATGTGCCTCTTCCCCTTTTTTAATTTCAAAAAAAAAATCATCAGTTCAAATTTTTTTAAAACTCCCCCTCCCTCTCCCCTCCGACAGCACGTCCGAGAGAGAGAGAGAGAGGGAGTGATGTGGTGGTGCTGGGGGGCATGCAGCCCCCCAGGTGGGAGGGGTGGCCATGCCACCCACATCTTCTCCCTCCTATAAGAGGCAGCCTCCACCTCCCTCTTCGAGACAGAGAGAGTGCCCCCCTCCCTGCTGCATCATCCTTCCCTCTCTCTTGACACACAGTCAGCACCTCCTGGACGACGGCAACAGTAGTGGCCCCCACCTTCATGCTCGACATCTCCTCCCTACGGTGGCTGCAATAGCCCCTGGGGATTTCGGCTAAAGCCACCCCCCTCCTCGATCGCCAGTCACTGCGGGTTCTCCCCCTGGGCCTTCCGAATAAATCCACCACCCCCCCTCCCCCTCCCCCCCCCCCCCCGACCTCAGGATAACTCAGAGCTATGAGACCTACGTGCTAGCCAACTGCGCCACCACCTAGGCTTGTGACTCAGCCCACTCCCCCCCTATGACAGCAGTGGCAACACCCTCCTCTGCCCGTGAACTGCGCCTTGGATGTGTGAGGGAGAAAAAGAAGGTGAGGAAGTGGGAAGAGAAAGAAGGAGGGAGAGATAGAAGAGGAGGAAGGAGGAAGAGAAGGAGAAGGAGAGAAGAAGAAGGAGAGGGGAGAGAGAAGAGAAGAAGAGGGAGAGAAGGAGAATGAGAGAAAAGAAGCAGAAGGAGTTGAGGAAGTGGGATGAGAAAGAAGGAGGGAGAGAGAGAAGAGGAGGAAGAGGGAGAGAAGGAGAAGAGGTAGAAGAGGAAGAGGAGAGGGAGAGAAGAAGAGAAGGAGAGAGAGAAGGGAGAAGAAAAAGAAGAAGAGAAGAAGGAGAAGAGGAGAGAGAGAAGAGGAGAAAGAGAGAGAGGGTAGGAGAGGAAGAGAAAAGGGAGAGAAGAAGAGAAGGAGAGAGAGAAGAGGGGAAGGGAAGGAGAGAAAGAGGAGAGAGAAAGGAGAAGAAGAAGTGAAGAAGAAGTAGAAGAGGTAGAAGGAGAGAAGAGAGAAGTAGAAAAAGAAGAAGAAGAGGAAGGAGAGAGAGAAAGAAGGAGAAGATAAGAGGAAGAAGAGAGGGAGAGAGAGAGAAGGAGAAAGAGAAAGGAAGAGAGTTGGAGACAAGTCACCCCCTCATTCGACAAAGGATTCCCTTCCCGTGACCTTTCCCTCCCAAACCGGTCATCCTGAAGGCCCCTAAGGCCCGGACTACCCAAATCCCGAGTAGAAATGGCTCCCAAGAAGAAAATTGTGGGAAGCGTAGGTGCCAAAGCTACCATTGGTACCGATAATGCGGGAGAGGCAAGCTGAGCGACCAATGCAATAAATGCCCCTACGAACACAAATCAAACCTAGGTTCTTTAAGCATTTTATTATTTCTCATGGAAGAGATGAAAGGGTTAGCTACGTGCATGGGACAAGAATGAGTCTTAGGGTTTTTGTTTATTCTAAGCGCTAAGTTGCATGCGTGAAATGGTAGAGTATGGTATTTGCATAAGTTTATGTGCATGAAATTATAGCTTTTACACGCATAAAATGATAAGGTTATTGCTTACTTCACATAAAATGATAGCTTTTTAACCAGTTCAGTGCATGAATAGTCATTTAGAATTCATGTTTCGCAATCATGATTAAAAGAAATACATGAAATGTTAATTTCCGTTCATGAGATACACTTGCACCATTGGACAAAAACCTAGACTTTCATATACGCAAGTCACATGTGATCCGGTGCATTAGGAATAAGTACTTGTTGCCAGGAATGAAGAGAGATCCGATGCATTAGGAATAAGTACTTGTTGCCAGGAATAAGTACTTGTTACCATGTGCATGCATCTAGACTATATCTTGAAGGCCTAAATGAAGAGTCATGTGTTGCCAAGTGTATTAATTGAACTTGGTCTAGAACTAGAAGAATAAAAGACCTTTGATTGGGTTGCGAATGAAGACATGTCCATTGCCTTGATTGTCCAGTTAATGCTTGGGATAGGTTAGGATACCATAAGGTAAAACCCAAGGAAAAAGGGCAAGTCAAAATAAGTTAACTTACCAAGAACATTTTCTTGCGTAATCTTGTTTGAGATTATTGGGATCTCGCCAAGTCACAAATGATCCAGGATCGGATGCTGGGAGTATCCAGGAAAAAGACCCAAGAGATCAGATGCTGGGAGCATCTGGAAAAAAAGGAGTCACACCTTAGCAGTCGGTCGTACAAATGACCTCCGAAATGTTCATACTTGTACTTAGGTACATTATTTGATCTCTTTGCTCAAGGAACTAATTCAAGGAAAACACTTAATGCTTCAGGTTGAAAGACTGGAGGGAGAGGCAGGAACAGTTACCTCCGACTGTCTGCGTGGCCCTATGCAAGGGGAACACCATATTGGGGAATATGGGAATTTCCCATAAGTTTGGGACACGTGGTCAAATCTTTGGATTTGTCATAACTTGAACACTATAACTTCAAATTGAGCGCTCTATAGCTCAATAGATTTCATTTTTCAAGCGCTTTCCAATGACAAGTCACATCATATGGTTTTGAGAAATTTATGGGCATGTTATCCGGGTGCCACGTTTTCAGTATTCAAAAAATGGGAATTGGGAGATTCCCAAACTCACCAATATTGTGTTGGGGGTTGTTAGCCGTGCCAGGTATATGGACCTAACCCACCGCAAGAGGTCTCTCCGTGGGTGCTGCTTGGACTGGGAGGATGCTTGGGTGCCAGGGGAGGCTCTGGCTGTAAATCTCTTGCTTTCGTATCCCGCACAGGAGGCGAATGGACAAAGTTAAAGTTCTCATTCTATTTTCATCCTCAAATAGATGGGCAGACTGAAAGTGCTAATTCTATTGTTCCAGACCTTTTGAGATCCCATGTCACTGATAATCAAAGAGAATGGGAAAACTACTTACCTTTAGTAGTGTTTGCATATAATAATACGGTGCACTCTAGTACTAGTAAGGCACTCCTTGAGATCATCTATGGTATGTGAGACATGCGGGATCTAGAGCATGGCAAAGGCGGAAGCTATGGAGGATGGAAGATGAAGATACTACTCATGTTGACATTGACAAAGAAGACAACTGTTACACAAGTGAATTAGGTTTCAAGATTGAGACTTGAACTCATAAACACAATCTTGTGTAGGACTGACAATGACACAGAGACTTGACAGAAAGAGACAAGTACTATTGCATTATCATCATATGAAAGTGATAGTCAAGTACATCATTATATAGGATTGCTTGGTAGCACATTTCATCACTGTGCCTATGGGATCTGTCTCTCTTCCTAGAATGAACTACATCTTCCTAGCCTAGTTATTCCATACAAAGGGGCATACATAGGGTGTGATTGGCAGATTCTCAACACCCCTCCTCAATCACAACCTAAAAGTACAAAGTGTGTAGAGGCTTTAGTGAGAGCAGCACCTGCAAAGTGTGGGCACACCACAAACATGGCAAAACACCAGAGGCTGTTGCAAAAAAGGCTAAGTGTGGGTACCATAAACATGGTGAACATCCAGAGGCTGTAACAGGGGCCTCACAAAGTGTACAGAGGCTGTAGTACAAGGCTACATGAGGAGTTTACAAAGCTTATGAAAGGAACATTAAGGCAGGTACAATGCTTTTAAAACAGAAAATGAGAGACAAGGACCGATAGGCCCTTGTGGTCTTTTTCAGCATATGATTTCTCTTTGTCAGCATGGAAAATCTTCTTGTCTTTCATCTTTGGTTCTTCAGCTTTGAATGATGTGGTCTTCTGGTCTTCATGGCTGATCTTCTTATTGTCCTTCTTCCTTTGCTCTTTGATCTTATGGTCTTCTTGGTCTGGTTCTTCTTTGACTTTGCTTGCAACTTTAGTCTTCATGTCCATATCTTTGTCCCCCTCAAGCAAAGACATCTCATTCTTCATGATGGCCAAGGTAACTGGAGTGTCTTCAAAAACTTTAGATGGAATCATTGATTGCACTTTAGTATGAGCAACTCCATGTCTCTCTGCAAGTAAGATAGCCAAGTCTTGCACGCAATGTAAATGGGCAACAAGAGTAATGTTGCTCTTTATAACAGGTAACCACCCAAGAGACTTCATGCTTGGCAATTCCATGATGGAATTAGCTTAAAATTTCTGAAACTTTCCAGCACAAAGTTGAAATCTAATGTGTCAAAAGACACAACAAATGGCCGTGTGAAAACACACTATGTAGTATCAAAAGATACTATGGTTGAACTGATGATGATTCTTGATGCTTTGATTTTGTTGATGCTTATCTTCTTGAATCTTTTTCTTGCTGGGAACTTCAGTAACACAGTGGATCAGAGTGACAGAGGCTTGGGTTGAGTGTCAGGAGAGAGAAAATGAAGAATTTTTTAGTTTGAAGGATTTTGGCTATGGTGGATTTTAGGGTTTCTGAGACAGGGGCCTGGTTTTTCTCAGATTGCAGGAGCTATACTTGATCATTTTCAAAAAAATTTACATGCCTAGGGAGATGATTTCATGAGCTATCAAAGCCCTATGAAAATCGTCAAGATCGCTGGCTGTACTGCACGTGCAGAGACGAATTCCGTGAACAGGCGCAGTTTATACAGATTTCCACGATTTTCGCAATGCTGGGCTCGATGATGAGCAATGTTGGACTGTGATGTATCAGCGAGCTTCGCCATGAGTAGAGGAATGTTTCTCCATAAGGAATCGTGGGCTAAGATGGCCTGTAGAGTAAGATATAGAAGCTCCAAGTGTTGTATGTCCTGTCTGGCTATGGCAGACACAGAGCAGAGATTGACAGTTTAAGCAATGCTGAGCTATGGAGTGGCCAATGTCAAGCTCTTAAGTGATAGAAAGAAGCCTTGGGAGTCAAGGAACAAATGTCTAGAAGAGAGCAGGTTCAGATATGACCTATGGAGAAAGATCCAGGAGCTTCAAGTTGACAGGGTGCTGCTGGCTGTGGCTGCCATGAAAGCTTCAGTGAGGATAGAGGTAAGAAATGGAACCATGAGCTGGACTTGAGCTGACCTGAGGTTAAGAGGGACTGAGAGAGCAGATAAGGGAGTTATGCCATGCCTGACTGGGCTCTGATACCATGTGAGAAATGCGGGATCTAGAGCATGGCAAAGGCGGAAGCTATGGAGGATGGAAGATGAAGATACTACTCATGTTGACATTGACAAAGAAGACAACTGTTACACAAGTGAATTAGGTTTCAAGATTGAGACTTGAACTCATAAACACAATCTTGTGTAGGACTGACAATGACACAGAGACTTGATAGAAAGAGACAAGTACTATTGCATTATCATCATATGAAAGTGATAGTCAAGTACATCATTATATAGGATTGCTTGGTAGCACATTTCATCACTGTGCCTATGGGATCTGTCTCTCTTCCTAGAATGAACTGCATCTTCCTAGCCTAGTTGTTCCATACAAAGGGGCATACATAGGGTGTGATTGGCAGATTTCCAACATGGTAAGCCTCATTTACAACCCATCCTTCTTACGAAGGATAAGATCTTTGTAGCAGATGAGTTTGTTAGAGACATTGATACAGCTTTCACTCAAGTAAAAGTTGCTATCTAAAGAACACAAGAGAAGAAAAAACATGAAATTGATAAGCATCGTCGTAAGTTAGATCTCAATTTGGGACAACATGTTCTTCTTAAGTTTGAGAAGGCTCGCTTAAAGAAGCAGAAAGGTCAAAAGGATAAAATGTTTAAGCTTTCTAATCACTATTATGGCCTTTTCAAGATCATAGATAACATAAATTATGTGAGTTTTTGTTTGGATCTACCAAGTCATTGGAACATTCATAATTCTTTCCATATAAGTTTGCTACATCCCTATATTGGAGAACCTCGAATGGAACCAATAAAAAAAGATTTACTTGACATAGAAGAAAAAGAAGAGTTCCTTGTGCTTGAAAGAAATTTACACCATTTGGACAATACTCTAAGGTCATGTAAGGTATTACCAAATTATCTGGTTAAGTTTAAGAATTATCCCCCATTCGACGCTCAGTTTATGAGTGAGAGAGAACTACAAGACTTTCCAGATCTTCTTAAGGACTATGTATCCCCTCTACAGTTGAGGTCAACTGTTTAGAAGCCAGAGGGATGTCACTAAATTGATTGCTTATTACGCATTCTCTATTTAATAAATTCATGTCGATAAATTAATTACTCACTTTTCTTTAAGTGTTGATGATGATCTAGCATGGCCATGAGACCATTTAGAGACCAACATTCCTAGTGCATCACTTAATGGGGTGATTAGAGCATTGTGACGGGGATATCTGGTATAGGCAATACAAGTTATGAAGGGGGAAAGAAGTGTCTACCAAGTGTAAGAGTGTACACAAGAACCAAGGAGTTACACATAAATGAAGATGGATTAAAATCTAAGAAGAGGAAGTGCATTAGCATTGTGTATATGTATTTATGTGTGCATCCGGGGACCCCTGGAAACATTTACTTGTGTATAATGAGCATTGTATTCATTTGGGGTCATCCTCTCCCTTACAAGTCAAGGTTTAAGGTTTTTCCTTTCATTAAGAAAGACAAGAGAGGTAATTCTCTCACTAAGAAATACAAGAGACGCAATCCTCTAGAAGTGAGGAGAGAAGTGATTTTCTCTTTCTAAGGTCTAAAAAGACACAAGCTTTTGTGTGGAAGTCAATCTTAAGGTTGAGGCCCAAGGCAATTTATTGAACTCTCCTTAAGGTGGTTGCGTGGACCACAAGTTAAGAGTAAAATTTGAGAAGCTTTTATATTTAAAAAAGACATGGTGAATCCATTTTTGAAATATCTCTCGATAAAAAGACGATCTCAAAAACGGGCCACGTGGTTTATGGGAAACAACGAGATCTACAAATTTCATGTTGGACGTTTTTTCATCTGAACAATGCATAGAGAGAGATCTCAAAATTAGTGCTCCAGAGTAGGTCCTAGAACAACCACATCTTGCATGAAGATCAACTCAAGTCTCTCTCCAAGAAGAGAAGCTCTTGAAAGCCTATAAAAGAGGAGGCTCTCCTTGGGTGTGATAGAGGTAAAGGAAGCATCACTTTGCATGCATCCAAGAGGAGAAGACAAGGTGCAAGTGCTGCGGAAGCCCTGCTGAAATCAAGTTCCAAGAGGAGAAGAGAAGGTGCAAGTGCTGCGGAAGCTCTGCTAATATCAAGTGCCAAGAGGTGAGCCCTACACATATTGTGTAGGAGAGAAGGAGACTCAAGAAGGATCAAAAGGTGCCAACTTTGTGCATGTGTGTGCCGATTGTATACCGTGCAAGGAACCGTGATCTTGTTTCCAAGATCTATAAGTAAGAACTGGCTTATGTGTAACAGAGAAGCTTGCTCCTTGTCAATAATATAACTCCACAAGGGGGGGACTGGCCCATCTTCTAGTCCCTAATGTGTTGCCAATTTCTTTACCTCTCTCTCTCTCTCTCTCTCTCTCTCCATCTTTCTTTTCTCTCATCTATTCTCCCTCTGTGCCAACATAATATTCGCCATATATATTTAAGTATAGAAGAAATTCGAGCGTGTATCTCGAATCTTATTACAATTTCTATTCCTTACGCAAAGACAATGTGGCCCAACAAAATGCCTAAAGAGACTCCAAAGACTCATTTGTCAAGGTTGATGGAGATCTCAAACTCCCTGCATCGATCAAAACACTGCTCCATGTGTCCCCAATGCTTATAGAGTGGACTAAAAATACAGAAATCATTTAGATATACCTCAATGAAATCACGTAGATGATTTTGGAATGTGGCCATCATGACTCGTTGGAAGGTAATAGGGGTTTTGCAAAGCCTAAATGGCATTAGTCTGTAGGTATAAGTACCCCATTCTATTGTGAAGGTTGTCTTAGAATTTTCTTCTTCTACAATCTATACTTGATTGTTATCCACTGAATCCATCCAATAAGGAATAATGCTCATGTCTTGCCACTGTGTCTAAGAGTTGGTCAGTGAATGGAATAGGAAAATTATATTTCTTTGTTTTGGAATTCAGCTTTTGGAATTCCATACAGATCCAAAACTTTCCATTCTTCTTAGGTATGACCACAATGGGAGAAACCGATTCGCTATTGACAACTGGATAGATGAACTCGGCTTCTACGAGCTTCAAAAAATTTTCTTTCACCAAGGTAGAGTAATTTGGATTCTTGCACCTTTGTCGTTGTCATACAGGCTTAGTATCAGACTCTAAATCAATGTGATGGTGACACACAGTGGCATCAAACCCCATTATGTCTTTGTAAGATTGAGAAAAAACATCAAGATTCTCCTTCAATAGGTTATGAAGGGTCAACAACTCCCCTTATGGAAGGCTACTATCCACTTTGAGATGTCTTTCCATGCCATTTGCAACAATAAAAGTCAATTGCTTTTCACCTTGCACTTCTTCAATGGAGGTGATGGGACCTCATGCTCATGACACACAAACACCCTCACGGCCTCGCGGCCTCGCGGACCAAGACCGTCAATCTAATGCTAAAGGACAAACTGCCCTAAAGCTTAATTCCTGCGTTTATAGTTTATAGTCCAACGTTTCCCTAAAACTCCTTAGAGGGAGAACCCAAAGTACATAGGCATAACGCCACGATCACACACATATGGGAGCACTCCACCGACTAATAGTCAGAGCCCCACTGCAGCTCTCCTACATCGCAGGGATTGGCCCTTTGATGCGCTGCTAGACATATAACACAAACGAACACAAGCTCCTCTTAAGGTACCAATATTTTACGTTCCAGGATATACCATTTCTCACTACAATTTCCCCTTAGGACCCAACGCCTAACCTACAGCTTAGGACATCCTCTCACGCTTATCATTGGTCACCACCTAAGGAAAACAAGTGCCATGCATCCAGGAGGTTTTTCTGATACCTTTTAATTGTTATGCTTAATGCAAATCATGTATGGCTATGTGCTCAGAAAAAAGAAAGATCAGCATCGTGCATGGTGCATAAAGCATTCTTTCCATGAATTTCACTAACGCGTGCTGCGTTGAAAGGAGGCACCGAGCCACATACTCATGCTACCATCCTCTTTATTTAAACCGTTTCCTATATGCCAAGTGCAATGCATAAATCAAATCTTTCTTTATCTTTCAGTGTTTCAGTCCCTCTTCATCTAACTCTTAGCATTTTACATCATTGATCGGTTAAATAGGGTTTCTATGCATTTTTCCCTTTTAAAAGAACAATAAATACGCACAAAACATAGAAATGGGGACAAACCGAGGCCAACCTCGTGCTTTGCCATCATTATACATTGCACAAACATAGATATATTTTTTCCTAATTTTTCTCAGCCCGTTTTTCATTTTTCCCTAATTTTAAACCCATTTTTTCCATTTTTGGGTAACTTTTCCCTATTTTCTTTAATAAATAATGATTGAAAATGAAAATTGATTGTGGGCTGTGGCCCTTAGGTTCATTGTCACCAAAAACTCAGATTTAGTTGGTGTGACATATCATACTTCTCATTTATATAGCAAAAATCTCAATTTCACCCTTAAAACGCGTGTTTTCATGTATTTTAACACTAATTCCGGCCATGTAGCCTTATATTTTCTGATTTCTAGGTTGCAAACAATTGAAAATCATGGCAAACAATGTCATAATGAACTTTCATCCCATATGAACAAGATTTCATAAAGCAAATAGCATAAAAAGATCATTTTTCTTCATAAAAATAGCATTACCGCTTATTTTCAGGTCTCGGTTTCTTGGTCTTGATTACAGGACTGATTTCCAACATGCATTTAATGCTCAGCATCTGCAAGAACAGCACTCTTCATGTCTTCATCCATTCGGAAGCAATTCGGTCTCATCCGGACAAGCTTTCCTCCATCATTCTTCATTGTCTTCTTCCACACAAGAACAGCCCCTTAAGGGAGAGAAAGGGAGGAGAGAGAAAGACTAAAATCAGAGATCTTCATCCAAGCCACCATTTGAGGAGTGAGAGGCGGCAATAGAGTCAGTAGGCAGAGGGTAGATAGGCCCCAATGTCCATTGGGTGGGTTGTGTTGAGGTTGCATCCTCCATCTCCATGGATGGAGCGCATTTTTCAGCACATCCTGGTGTGCTCTCTCTCCACGTTTTCTTCATCCCCAACTTGCCCATGATTTCATGCTACATCAAATGCTCCAACCCCCCCCCCCCCAAAGGTCATGACCATTTGGCCAGAAATAAGTCCACTTCTTCAAATCTTGCCCATTTCCCCATCTGGTGTCCAAATCGAGTGTTGTAAATTTCTACGTGTCCGGCTTGACATCCCGCATTGGCTGGCAACTCCTGACAACTTGCACGGCAGTCTGAAAAATTATCAAAAATCAACAAGTGTCGCTCGGGTGCCTTTAGAGCACTTGACGCTTAAAATCGTCCTAGCTGGAGCCGCCGCCTTCGACGTTGAATATTTTTCCCTTGATATTCGTAATTTTTAGCTATTTTTAAGCACTTCTCAACATTAAAACTCCGCTCTCATTGGCAACCACGAGATAGGGCAACTTAGCCCGTCGAATCCCACAGTACATCTGCACAAAACAACCAAAGAAAGCATTAAGGTGATACAAAATAGATACATACTAAATCCAGCACAATGCTCACCCTACCCCCTGACAAAACCAAGGCATGACATCCACAAGGAGTAGGCCTAGCATAATCTGATAAAAGGTCCGAAGCTAGTCACTAACCAACTACTTCAACACGGCCAAACTAAAAAGAACTATCAAAGAGGTTGCCCTAAGTGGTGGTCTGAACTACCTACCTAACTAAGGACAACACAACCAGGAACTCCTACTAGGCGAGGACTCCTATAGCCTGATCAAGAAGTATTTTCTTTTAGCACATTTCATCTTTTAGGGTTTTATCCTTCTATACTCGGGTATGTAAAAAGGAGGGAGCTGAGCGTAGTGACCCAAGGAGAACAGGGCATCGGCCTTAGGACCTGTCTCGGTACCCAAGAACCTACCAAGCCCTCGCAAGGCGACACTTAATCCGAGATAAGCAGCTAACTTCATTGTAACTCTACGTCGGGGATCTCAGATTACTACTCCAACACTCCCTTTTTTATTAGGGCCCCTGGACGCTCCGTCAAAATATAAGGTGTACGTCCATAATAGGTTTACACAGCCTGCCATCACGAACTCCTCTATTCGTAATTATGATAATCAAAGTTCAGCATGTTTAGAGGATGAACTGATGGCTCCATCCCACCTTCTTCATTAAACTCAACAAGGATACTTGTCAACAGTCGCGTAAGCAGTGATGGCAGAAGACTTTGATCTCCCACACAAAGGTTCTGTCTTCTTGCTCAATCACTTTGTATCCTTTGCTCCACCAGATAAGTTTCCCCTGATGGTATCTCTACTCCAGATATAGGTACTCCAAATAAGGAATTAACCGCCCCATCAAAACCGGCTTTAAAGCTCTTTTGCATGTCTCAAATCATCCCCAGCATGGACCTGCAATGCATTTTTTTTGTATTAGCATACTTAGAAATAATAAGGTTTAATCTTATTAAGATTAACCTTATTTTTAAACTCTAATCGCTGTAGATTAGCTAATAGATCCGTAGACCTATTTTTCCCGAGTCTCACAATCTTGTAGGGACCATCCCATTTAGGTTCCAGCTTCCCTGGAAACAACTCCCTATGCACATCGTAATAGAGGACTAATTGCCCTTTTTTAAAGGTATATTTCTTTGCTCTAAGGTCATGCAACTGCTTCATTTGACGCTTGGCTACCTCCTAGTGTAATAAGCTCTGCAACTTCAACTCATCCAGGTGGGCTATGGTCGTGAAACATTCAAAAAGGGATTCCTCATCTCCCAAACAGTGGTTAATTGCAAACCATATGGTTGGCAAATCGATTTCAAGGGGTAACACACACTCTTCCCCATAAACTAATTTAAATGGAGTATGGCCGGTAGCTCGCTTAAACGTGGTATTGTACACCCATAGTGCCACATACAGCTTCCTATCCCAGTTTCTTTCTTCTTAAAGACTATCTTAGACAAGATACCCACAAGCTGCTTATTAGTACTTTCCACCTGCCCATTTGCTTGTGGATTTTAAGGAGTCATTTTATTATGCTTGATTTGCCAAGCCTCATCAAGCTTTTGATCACTTTGTTCAAAAAATGTGTTCCACGGTCCGACATTAGTTCCTTCGGGGGACCAAAACGGCAGATAATCTGCTCTAAAAGGAAACTTGTAGTATTTTTTGCATTGTCTTGCCTCATTGCCCGCGCTTCTGACCATTTTGTGAAATAATCAGTGGCTACTATAATGTACCTCTTCTGGGTAGTAGACGACGGGGTAATAGGACCCACAAAATCAATGCCCCACTTCTCAAATGGAAGGATAGCCATGATAGGCATAAGTGGACGTTTCCTATTCTCTCTACTATCATGTCTTTGATAGGTATCACATCTCTTAACATACTCAAAGGAATCTTGGAAGATGGATGGCCACCAATACCTAGCTCTTAAAGCTTTTTGCGTCGTCAACCGTCCTGCGAAGTGCCCTCCACATGTAGAGTCATGACACTCCTCCAAGATGAAAGGAACCTCGTCAGGCATCACACATCGGCGATAGATATTATCAACACCCTGCCAATATAGTGTCCTTGTGATCAAGGAAAACTTCAATGCCTATTGTTTGATTTTCCTCTTTTCAGACTTTGATAAACCAGCTCCCGTCTCTCCTGTTGATAGATAATGAGTAAAAGCAGCATACCAAGATGGAATGGAAGTTGTATCAATTTTAAACATTTCCTCAATATCACTTCCTTCAGCCAAAGTCTCTTTCGGCTCCCCGAAATCCACAAGGCATTCCACAATACCCTGTAACCCCGGTGGCTTACTCTTAATCTCATAATCGAACTCTTTCAAAGTGATTAACCACTTTGCCAATCGATCAGGCAGCTGTAGCTTGTTCATAAGCAATCTAAGCCCCTCCGCCTTCGTATAGAAAACTACCTTCTCATAGAGGATGTAGTGCTGAATTTCTTAGTCCCAAAGACCATCGCAAGACACAACTTCTCCATATAGGTATAGTTAATCTCCAAAATGCCCAATTTTCGACTAGCAAAAGCTATCGGATGATACTTGTCCTCCCAAATTTGGGCTAAACAGCAGCTTATACTATGCATGGTGGCTGCTAAAAATATGTAGAACACCTCGCCTCTTTTAGGTGCTTTTAAAACGGGTGCTTTTACTAGCTCCTGTTTCACATCCTCGAAAGCTACCTTACAAGGGTCACTCCATTCAAATAGACAGCTAAAGGATAATAAGTTCGTTAATGGCAACGTCCTTTCTACCAAGGCATTTATAAACCTTCGATAGTACCCTATTGACGACAGAAAGCTATGAACCTCTTTCGGAGTGCGTGATGGACTCATAGCAACTATGACCTTGATCTTTTCAGGGTCAGTCTATCCCTATTGAACTGACCACATGGCCTAGCAATAGCCCATAAGGTACCCCAAAGGCACACTTCTGTGGGTTAAGAGCGATACAAAATTGTCTGCAGTGCTCAAAGCATTTTCTTAAGATAATCAACATCCTTTCCCTTATAGTGGCTGCCCCAGGTCATCAATAAATACTTTTAGCTTGTCTGGGGAGGTGTCATCAAAGGTCTTGTCTACTGTTCGTTGCCATGATCCAGGTGCATTGCACAAACCAAAGGCCATCCATGGTACGCAAAAGTACCAAAGACAGTAATAAAAGTTGTTTTCAACTTGTATTCTTTTGCAATTGCCATCTGGTTATATCCTGCAAAGCAATCCATGAACGAATATATTTCCCTACCCACTAATTGATCCAAAATTTGGTCAATAAACGGCAATGGGTAGTAATCTTTAACCGTCTGCTTATTCAGCTCTCTAAAATCCACACATAATCGGATCTGGTTGTTTTTCTTCTTCCTGATAACAACTGGTGAACACCATTCTGTGTGTTGTACAGGGAAGATTAACCCAGCTTTCCTTTACTTCTGCAACTCCTTAAACAGCCCGTCCCTCAATTCAAAAGGCATACGCCTTACCTTCTGACGCACAGGACGACTGCCTTCTTTTAGAGGAATAGTATGAATAGCGAGGCTGGGAGGGATGCCTCTCAACTCATCATAACTCCAAGCAAAGATATCGCGAAATTCTTGAATCAAGGACACATAGTCCTCCCTTTCTGCTGAACTGAGCATGGAACCTAATTTAATTGGCCACGAATCATTCGGCATGCCAAGGTCTAACTCAATCACATCCGCATCTCTTATCCTATCTTGCGGTTCTATCGGCTCATTTAGAGTTATCTGATAGATATCCTCTGTAGTGGACCCCCCTTTAGATTCATCGCTGGATGATGTCTCACTACCAGATGGATCGTCTGCTGTCTCTAATTCAGTAGAAGATAAAAGAGCTCTCTCACTTTGAGGGGACTCAAGATAAGCATCAACTATTACTCGATTAGCACCTCTATCTAGAACCACTCGACCGACGGGTATATCGACTTGACAGTCTGTTCGTAAGATCCAAGGCCTACCTAGCAAAACTTGATAGCTAGGACGTCCTGCAAATCTGATCACCCTAAAGTCCAAGAAACATTCTACACTCGCAACTGTAACATGGACCTTAGTAACGCAACCTTCTGGTTGTCTTAGACTATCATCAGCCATTCTAAGAAGGGTGGAACTATCTTTCAGGATTCCTAGTCCCAACCTCTCCATCAACTCTAAACTCATGATATTGACGGAGGATCCAGTGTCTACAATAGCATGTTCCACTAATATTCCAGCCACATAAGCTGGAACCCTAGGGCAGTTCTTTTCAGCATGGTCAAACCAATCTTCCCCTACTCGTGCTATGCCCAAGGGTTCTACAATATACCCAATACGTAGGATCTTCTTAAATTCCTTACGTACTCCTGGAGATAATTTGATCAACTATAGAAGGTTTACGTCTGGTTTGACTTCACAACGAGAACTTGCTAAATCAAAGTCATGATAGGTAGCTAGAGATCTCTTTTCTCACCAAACCATTCTCTCTTTTGGTCTTTGGACTGGTTTTGGTGCTTGTTTCTTAGCTCTTGCCTTCTTTCTTGGCACTTTCTCATCCTTCTTAGGGTCAACTTTCTTGTCAACCGACCTTAGCGGTCCATCTTCCATGCTATGACTCTGCACTTGCGTCCCCTTATCCCCTTGTTTAGGGTTTGCCTCAACTGGTTTTGCATGATCTTTATCAACCTCTTTAGCCTTTTGGCCTCTTGTCACGGCTCTTAAGTTAGAGGTTTCAGCATCATTGACTTGTACAGCCTCAATAAGGCTGACTCCGTTGCCTTGTGGCAACTCTTCTATAGTTATTTTTCCCCTCTACAATATTTGTCTTGGTGCATCATTTTGCTGCAAGTTATTTCCTTGCGCTCTATGATTCACTGGGCCCGACTGTTTACTCCCTTGTTGGAGGGAACTAATCTTACTCCAACAGGTAGCAGCTAAATGGCTCGACTTCCCACAAATGTCACATTTCACAATTGGACAGTTTTTGGGGAAGTGCTGCCCACCACACCACTTACAACTGAATCTTGAGGGTCCACCCTCTTCAGGGCGTCAACTCCCTATCAAATTCTATTGCTTCTTTAAGAAATTAACGTCGACAGCTATTTGTCGATATTGTTCGAAAATCATGTCAGTATAATGCTTCATCATATCCTTGACTTCGCCAAGGACATTAGATGCACTCGACTCATAGCCTCGATCATCGACCCGTCGTTCCATTGTCCTAACAATCTGATTTGGCATTGGTTGTTGACTCACAGGAACAATATTAGAATTCGAAACTTGGCCTCCAACATTTGGTGGAGCCAATTGACTTGCCATAGGCATAGTCACACTGGGAGGAGTTGGCAGTAAAGGTACATTCTGAACCACGCTCCCCCTCCCATTAGGGTTAGTCATAGGCATCCCTTGACTTCCATTCGTCAATGATGGATTGCTGCAAGATACTAAACCCCCATTAACATTCATTCGAGAGGAGTAGGCCGTTTGTAATCATGCTTCTACTCCCTCTGCCTACGTAATAGCGGTGTCTATATCTGCCAAGGCCACACTGCTCAATTGTACTTGAATATTAAAATCCAACCCATGCAAAAAGTATTGCAATTGGGCAGTCGGCGGAATGGGAATGTAAGTTTGTAACTTACGGAATACTTCTTTCAGCTTCTTGGCATATGCTTTCACATTCTCATGAGGGTCTTGGCGTGTTACATTCAAGACCCGCAACCAATACTGGCCACCTCTTTCAGGGGCATATTCTGCTCGAAAAGCTATATAGAATTGATCAATGGTGGTTATGGTTCTAGACTCTATGTTGTGATACCATACCACAGCCCTTCCTTTTAACGTCATATTGAAGAACATCATGAGATGTCCCTCATCTTGGATGCGATAATTGAACATCAATCTTTGAAATTCAAAAATGTAAAATTCTGCATCCTCTTCCGCTAACCCATTAAAAATGGGCAAGGAAACTCCTAAGGCTGGTAAATCCAGCGTCCCTACAGGAATTGCAATAGGCTGTGCCATGGTGACAATCGGATTAGCAATAGGAGCATGAACGGGTGAATTCACACCCCCACTTGAAGTGGGTAGACTTGGTGGAGGGGAGGAAGAACTTATGCTTCCTCCTGCACCTAACGGACTATATAGAGCAATTGGGTTACTAAGACCATTGCCTCTTATACATACCGGGCTACTCATTTGAGGAGAATAACGACTTACAATCTCTAACCGCCATCTAGCCCTCTCAACATGTTTTGCTTTTTGGATTTCGGCTTGATGGTCCTTGTCAGAGGACATAAACCAACTTCCTTTTGGTCCCTAGAAACCCTAGATCAGAAAACCACTACTTATAAGCGGCTCCCGGCAGATGCACCATTGATGGGACCTGAAATGGGCCGACACTGCTATAGCACTAGCCGGACCTCATGCTCATGACACACAAACACCCTCACAGCCTCGCGGACCAGGAGCATCAATCTAATGCTAAAGAACAAACTACCCTAAAGCTTAATTCCTGCGTTTATAGTTTATAGTCCAACGTTTCCTTAAAACTCCTCAGAGGGAGAACCCAAAGTACATAGGCATAACTCCATGATCACACACATATGGGAGCACTCCACTGACTAATAGTCGGAGCCCCACTGAGGCTCTCCTACATCGCAGGGGTTGGCCCTTTGATGCGCTGCTAGACATATAACACAAACGAACACAAACTCCTCTCAAGGTACCAATATTTTACGTTCCAGGATGTACCATTCCTCACTAAAATTTCCCCTTAGGACCCAATGCCTAACCTACAGCTTAGGACATCCTCTCACGCTTATCATTGGTCTCACCACCTAAGGAAAACAAGTGCCATGCATCCAGGAGGTTTTTCTGATACCTTTTAATTTTTATGCTTAATGCAAATCGTGTATGACTATGTGCTCAGAAAAAAGAAAGATCAGCATTGTGCATGGTGCATAAAGCATTCTTTCCATGAATTTCACTAACGCGTGTTGCGTTGAAAGGAGGCACCGAGCCATATACTCATGCTACCATCCTCTTTATTTAAACCGTTTCCTATATTCCAAGTGCAATGCATAAATCAAATCTTTCTTTATCTTTCATTGTTCAGTCCCTCTTCATCTAACTCTTAGCATTTTGCATCATTGATTGGTTAAATAGGGTTTCTATGCATTTTTCCCTTTTAAAAGAACAATAAATACGCACAAAACATAGAAATGGGGACAAACTAAGGCCAACCTCGTGCTTTGCCATCGTTATACATTGCACAAACATAGATATAATTTTCCCTAATTTTCCTCAGCCCGTTTTCCATTTTTCTCTAATTTTAAACCCATTTTTTCCATTTTTGGGCAAATTTTCCCTATTTTCTTTAATAAATAATGACTGAAAATGAAAATTGATTGTGGGCTATGTCCCTTAGGTTCATTGTCAGCAAAAACTCAGATTTAGTTGGTGTGACATATCATATTTCTCATTTACATAGCAAAAACCCCAATTTCACCCTTAAAACGCGTGTTTTCATGTATTTTAACACTAATTCCGGCCATGTAGCCTTATATTTTCTGATTTCCAGGTTGCAAACAGTTGAAACTCATGGGAAACAATATCATAATGCACTTTCATCCCATATGAAGAAGATTTCATACAGCAAATAGCATAAAAAGATCATTTTTCTTCATAAAAATAGCATTACCGCTTATTTTCAGGTCTCGGTTTCTTGGTCTTGATTACGGGACTGATTTCCAACATGCATTTAATGCTCAGCATCTTTAAGAATAGCACTCTTCATGTCTTCATCCATCCGGAAGCAATTCGGTCTCATCCAGACAAGCTTTTCTCCATCATTCTTCATTGTCTTCTTCCACACAAGAATAGCCCCTTAAGGGAGAGAGAGGGAGGAGAGAGAAAGACTAAAATCAGAGATCTTCATCCAGGCCACCATTTGAGGAGCGAGAGGCAGCGATAGAGTGAGCAGGCAGAGAGTAGGCAAGCCCCAATGTCCATTGGGTGGGTTGTGTTGAGGTTGCATCCTCCATCTCCATGGATGGAGCACATTTTTCGGCGCATTCTAGCGTGCTCTCTCTCCACGTTTTCTTCATCCCCAACTTGCCCACGATTTCATGCTACATCAAATGCTCCAACCCCTCCCCCCCCCTCCCCCCCCCCCCCCCAAGGTCATGACCATTTGGCCAAAAATAAGTCCACCTCTTCAAATCTTGCCCATTTGTTGGCCATTTCCCCCGTCCGGTGTCCAAATCGAGTGCTGTAAATTTTTGCGTGTCCGGCTTGACATCCTGCATTGGCTGGCAACTCCTGACAACCTGCACGGTAGTCTAAAAAATTATCAAAAATCAATAAGTGTCGCTCGGGCGCCTTTAGAGCACTTGACGCTTAAAATCGTCTTAGTAGCTGGAGCCGTCGCCTTCGACGTTAAATATTTTTCCCTTGATATTCGTAATTTTTGGCTATTTTTAAGCACTTCTCGGCATCAAAACTCCGCTCTCAGGAGGTCCCATGGATTGCTTCTACATACATATCTGACTCCTTCAAGGGAGTGGCATCCTCATTTAATGCTTTGTTAGAACCAAGTACAATATTCCGTGGAGACTTATTTGTCTCCTTGGAATGTTGAAATGGTATAAAGGATGTTTTGAATTTTGTTTGAGAGTCAATTACTTCTTGAATTGAGAGCTCATCTTTTAAGGATGCATCTAGGAATGTCACATAACATGGACCATCTAAATTCTATTTGGATTGTAGGACTAGTGCTTATTGACAAGGTTCATTATCATTATGCTCTCTTGGGAAGGGTATTTTAGGGTGACAAGAGTCACTGTTGAAAGAAGGCTTATTTTTCTTAATCCACTTCTTACAAATCTTTTACATATGATGAGATTTGTTTACCAGCCAAGGGTATAGTGATTCTTTCCAATAGCATTGGATCTTCAAATTCTATGGCCTTTGGGACTTCCTCCTCATTAGTATCCTCCTCTAGTTGGATAGCTTCTTCCATGTCACTTTCATAATTTTCATCTTTGCTTTCATCACCATCCTCTTTGGACTCTCTCTCTACCTTTGTAGATGCTCTATGAGATAAGAATAGACTCTTTATTGCATTTTTTTCTTTTGCTTCCATATCTACTTGTGCTTGTGACTTTGGCTCTACTATGGCCATGTAGCATGGGGAGAAGTACATCCATGCTTCTATCTCACTATTAGAGGTAATTTCACAAATCATTCTTGGTTCAAATATAGGAGGTATTCACCCATAAACAACAACTTTGCATCTTTCAAGAGTTGGCTTTCAGTGCCCATTGTTAGGGACTGTGCTTTTGGTTTCTTTAGAAAAAAATTATTGGCAATATCATCTTCAGCTGATGTTCCATCCTTTGCTTCATTGATACAGTTAGAGGAAACCTCTATGGAGGTGGATCCATGTCCTTTTTGAGCACCATATAGTTTCAACACTACTCTATTTGGTCCCCTACCTAGGGTTAGGGTTTCTTTGAACCAATTAGTCCTTGATCTTGCTTCAAATAGCCATGGTCTTTCTACCAATAGAAGGTAAGATGTACCATGAGAGTTTGGCTTCACCACCAAGTATGTCATCTAGTAATCTCTACCATTAACTATGGTCTTGATGTATGGGAGGATGTCTAATGACTTGTTCTACCATTCAGTAATCTCTACCATTAACTATGGTCTTGATGTATGAGAGGATGTCTAATGGCTTGTTCTACCATCTGATGAGCCACTAGGTAGGTTGCATGCCTTGTAGGACTAGATCTTTCATTAACTATGGTCTTGATGTATGGGAGGATCCCTAAGGACTTGATTTAGCTTTGGTCTGTGAGTTTGATGAGCCAGTGGGTAGGTTGCATGCCTTGCAAGCCTAGATCTTTCATCATCACGTCCTTCATGATGTTCAGTGAGGAGCCTCCATATACTAATGCACTTGCAATGAAGAAACCTTATATCTAGATGCTTTTCTCTAGAGTGCCAATATCCAAGAAGGTGTTGGCCACATCTACTTATTTTACAGGATCTAGGACTCTCTTGGGTTTTATAAAAATTGTAGGATTGGAAACCCGTAAACCACATCATCGTGTGAGAATACTTTTGAACTTTTTTTGGTAACTAGTGGACATCATTAGAAATTGATGGAATGTCAAGTTAGGACGAAATGTATCTAGGTCCCTAACCAAGTCATATTCCTTTATTGGATGCACCGAATTTTTCAACTGACTAGGGAATGGTATTGTACCCACTTTCATTTTTACTCTTTCTTCAAGCAAGGGTTGCATCACCATTTCTTTTATCATGGGAGGTACATCCACCTCTTCTATCTCGTGGACCTCTAATCTTGCTTCTGTAACTGTCTCTGTATTGTTTTGTGACACTGGATTGATTTATATTGTACTACTCTATGGCTTTGTTGGGAGCTAGAACTTCATAGGTTTGGTAGGGGGAACATTCTCTTTTGAAATGGTTGGTTATCTTATCTTGGCATGCATTTCTGCAACAACTTCCAGTTCTACCAGGTTGGTGGAGGCAGGTTCTTGGTCTTTCTAGTGGTGTTGACCTCATAGGGGTTGTACTAGGATAGTCTTTGGCTATATGGCCTTCTCATTTGCATAGACTGCATAAGGGCTTGTAGTTCATTGACCTTCTAGGGATTGGATAGTTTGGAGAGATACGATCCTTCTCTCCATATTTACAACATTCCACTTCTGATCTCTATCCACCACTAGATTGTCTTTCTATGTAACTTTGGGTAGGGAATCTCTTTGGGCCAAAATTAGGATCAAACTCTCTAGGCTTTGGGTCAATATCTTGGGTTGTCATCTTGGATTCCAATAGGAACCTTCCTTTGTCATCTTTCTTCCTTCTGTCATGCATCTCCTTCAGAGAGCAGATATCCTCTCTATGATTCTTTCTTAGGCAATAAGAATATAACACTTCTGTTATGGGGCTTTCTCCCTTAGTGGTGACCCATGTAGGGGGCTTATAGCACATGAAGGTTACCACTAAGCGATAATGGGCCAGATCAACATGATGTTCACCTCCTCAACATAATTCACCAAGATACCATAATCAACATTTATATTTTTGAAAGCCCAAAGATCACCACCTATTGCCATGCAATATCACATCACACTTGGCACTTGTTCTTCTCACTCTTGCCACTCACCATAGGAGGGTCACCATCAAGTGATAAGCGAAAATTCCACTACTGTGATGTGACTCTCTCACTTGGTGGTGACGATTTAGGGTTCACAACACATAAAAAGGTCACCACCAAGCAATAAGAAGCCATATCAACACGATGATCATGTCCTTAACATAATTTCCCAACATACCATAATTATTATAGACATTTTTAAAAGCTCGAAGACCACAATATCATATCACACTTGGCACTTCTAATTCTTACCCTCATGATCCATGAGGGTCACCACCAACAAGCGATAGGAGGAAACTCCACTATTGTGATGGGGCCCACTCGCTTGGTGGTGACCCATGTAGGGTTCACAGTGTATGAAGGTCACCACCAAGCAATAAGGAACCATATCAATACGATGGTCGCCTCCTCAACATAATTCTACGAGATATCATAATCAACATTGATATTTTTATAAGCTTGGTGACCACCACCTATCACTACCCACCACAACATTTTTTCACCTGATAATCATAATGTAATCGCCACTAATATATTTAAATGCCCTAAGATCACCACATATTACCACCTATACATCATTACATCACTGTATAGGCATTCAAAATCATGTAGACAAAATCTCATCAACTTTGGCTTCCTACAATAGCTCTAAACCATGATACTTGCTTTGGCTCCCAATGCCAATAGGAACTCTTTGGCTTTAGGTATCACCATACTGTAACAATCCTCACTAACCCAAATTGGTATGGACCCCTCCAATAGCCAATCTTGTTTGAAAGGTTCTTTTGATTCCTTCAAGGGCACTGCATTGAAATTAATTATTATCAATCTGCCTTGGGTTTGCAAGCATATCACATGGAAGATTACTTTCCATGGTAGACTCCTCTTCGAGCCACCAAGCTCTTGGGGCTACAAAATAAGTTAATAAATTAGGTATGTGTAGGAAACTTAACAAGTAGTTGAACTCAAAAGTGGCTAAGTTACATATTATCTTCATCTAGTCTCTACTCATTTTTAGGAACCATAGTGGGATCCCCTTCTTCTCACTAGAGATGCGAATCACAATGGGCTCCTCCTCTCCCTCTAGCACCCCCTTCTACTCTTCACAGACAACAAGCTTAGTGGATATTTTCACGTGCTTTTTTGCGTCACCCCACTCATTGTGAGTTTAGGGTTTCCCATCACCTCTTCCTTGACATTACCAAAGTCATGTCTAAGACCCTTTGGGTCATTGTCTACAACATGGTTGTCTGTATATGACGGCCCCCTAGAAAGCCCCCAGATACGTATGAAAAATGGCTATGTGTAAAGCCATTGTATTAATTAAGGTTTAATGTGGATATTTATATATTCTTCATCTTTAAAATATCAACATAAAATTCATATTATCCTCTTTCTTAGTAGTCCAACTAATAACCCTCTTCACATACTTACAATTCATTAAACATCACCTTCTAACTTTCATTTTGAACTACAACCTATAATATATAAATTCCATTATCTTCAAAATTTCTACCAAAGAAAGAACTTACTTAAAAACTCTTAATCCATACTTAATTTTTGCTAATGCATTAATACTATCACTAATATTTACTAATTACTATTTCAGCCTTGAACTATATCTAACAAATAAAGTACATACAAATGAACTTCATTATTAGTAGAAATTAATGAGAATATTTGAACAAAAAAAAACTATAGTATCTTTTCAATATTTCTTCTAAATCACTTATTATCAAAAGTTATTGATTTTTTCATTACTAGTATTCTAAAAAATAAAATCATTAATAATAATTACACATGATCATAATACATCAAACCCTATTGAAAAAACATTCCTTATACTAAATGTAGTTTTATTACCAATTTTTATCCATTAGCTTTTCCATTTGCTCTTAATATTTAATAATTACTACTCAAAAACTGCTATTTTCAACATTAAAATTCAATAACTTTAACTTCAAAAGTTTGTTTGAGTTATTATTTAGTAGATAAATCCATCATGACCTAATTTAACTTTTTTTTTTCATCCTTAATCTTTCACTAATACTCTTAATTATCACTAATTACAATCAAAAACTATAATTTTTAATACTAAAATGCATATATCTTTTAGTAGATTCATCTCCAACATATGAAACTTTGTTTTTAGGTTCCATTCAATGCATTCTAACTCTGTTTTGATTTACTTCTTATCAAAATTATGCAAAAATTTTAATTTTTCCTAATTATGGCCTAAAAATATTGTTTTTACCCTAATTTTTGCCATTTCTCTACCAATTCAATCATTCTAATACAAGAACTTTAATTCTTCTCTTCCATTTTACCTTCAAAGATCATAAAATGAATGCATACAACCATAAATCATACATTATATCCATTTCTTATTTACTTTTTAATGAAAACATTCATATTTGATTAAGAAGATAATTAAGGATGATCCACCGTATTTGAGAGTGCTGGTGCTTGCTCCTCTTCTCCCTTCACTTCCAAAAATCTTCAGAATCCTTAATCTTTCACTTCTCCCTCTAATACACACTAATATCTCCTTAATCTTGCTAAGACTTCCTCTCTCTACACTCAAGAATCATGATCAAGAATGGTATCAGGTTGAAGGAGATGTAAGAGAGGATCAAATGCAACCAATGCATGCTAGATATGAGGCAACACCTACAACAAGTTAGCAAGACACACACAAAATGATGGCACCTATTTTTCTTGTGTCTTTCTCTCTCTACAACTTCCCTCTCTTCACTTGACAATCCCCCCCACCTCAACTTCTTGAATAACCTCTTTTAAAAAATGAATGTTTTCCCACATGAACCGGTTTCTTTGACATCTCTTCACATCTCTAGACCTAATTTATCCGAGCCCTAGCTTCTTGACTCAAAACCCATGTATGCATGCTAAATTATACCTGTATTTCTACTCATCTCCAAAATATCTACAGTTTTCACTAAAAATTTTCCTGCATCTGCCTTCTATCACTTATTATTTTTCCACTCCCTAAATTCTTCATCTAAAAATATATTGACTCTCAACTTCTAGTTCCATCTCAGCATAGCCTAAATACAACTTTATAACCTTATTTTTAACTAAATTTTATAAAAAAGAATACATAATACAAAGCCAATCCAAATCCCTTCAGTTTTACCAAAAAATAGTGTAAAAATGGCAAAAAATAAGTAGTTATCATTTCTCCCTCACTAGCTTGATTGAGCTCTCACGAACGAACAAAAGGACAACTATTCCAGTCTTCAAAAAAACCTTCAACAGCAACAACATCCTAGAAAGCTTCCACAGGTCATGTGAAAAAAATAATTATTCTTCCCCTTCAAATCGCAAGTGTCCCCACTAAGGACAATCTGCAACAATCTTGCAAGGAACACAAAGGAAATAAGTATACGCCAACAAATAACAATCTCTATCTTCTACAATTAAGAACTAACTATATGTGACAATAAAACTAGTCCCTAAACCACTCTGTCCATTGACATGCATGACATTGCAATTCCCAAGAAAGAATCCAACCAAAGAGAAAACCATAAGAGCTGCTAAGAAACAAAAAAACTTCTCAAAGAAAAGAAATGCTACACTACTCTCCTTCTAGATATCCATAACAAAGACTTTGCTTACTCTTGCAAGACCAACACTAGAACTCAACAAAATTGATATAGGACACTCCACAAGATAGAGTGTCTAGGGCAGACCTGCTAACCTGCCATGAATGAAGAGACAATGTGTCTAGCTACTAACTCGTTACAATATAGAATATAAGTATTAATACACCTCTATCTCTTATTATCATAGGTTTTTTCTTTTCCAAATACTTGTTTTCAACCATGCTCAAAAGGTTCCACCCCAAAGAGATACAAGGCATTAGACATAGGGCACTCGTCAAGGAAATCCCTATAGCCTACCAAGACCTCAGAGGCAATGGACATCTTCTTTTGAGAGTATTTTTCTTAAATTTTCTTGTTTTCTTTCTTGTCATGGCTTTGTTGTTGTTTTTTTTAAAGTATTAATGCAAGGGGTTAAATATATAAGAAAGTTGGTTGTTTGTTTGTTTGGGTTTTTTTCAATAGTACTTACATGGTCATTATTTAGCATTGAACCTTCAAAAATTTTAGCTCAACAACCCTCCTCACGAAACTTAATCAGGAAAGATATACTAACCAATCAGCCGACAACAAAGCTAGTCTCACAAGACTCAACAAAAGTAACTTCATCACAGACAAACTAGTCAAAATTTCACGAAGAGATGGTTTGTGACTTAGCAAATCCAAATAAGAAATAAAACAAATCCATAGGAGATATACTCTAGTGAGTTTCTAGTCAACAAGTTCAGACTGGAAAATACGTAGTCATGCATGAGTCAGGAACCCCCCGCTTAGAACTTAACATACATAAGTACATCATTCTTATCATAACAAAATAAAAAAACTAAAAAGAGAAAATGCAGTAACAAAAAATTCAAAACAAAACAAGAAAAGGAAACACATGGTAATAATCCATTATAACTTCATAGTGCCCATAGCCAATTGAAAAGAAAACTTGCACTGAAAGGTAAACCTAACCATACGTGCATCTAACCACGGAACTAAGTGAAAGTTAATGAAACTATTGTGTGAAAAACTAAAAACAACAAAGGAATCCTGACATTAAAAGAGAATATATATATTCTAAAGGATTATGTTTTTTTAAATATTTTGTTGGTATTTTTGTTTATTTGTTTATTTGATTATTTTTAATTTCATGTAAAGTAGAACACAAAGTAAACTAAGCAAACAATGAATCTAAACAAAAATCATCACAATCCCATAAATCCTCTAAAATAAACAATAAACATAACCCGAAATCATCTAAACTATCAACATAAAATCTATCAAGCAAATCACAACATACAGGATGATCTTGAAGAATCCCTAGCACCCTCACATCAGATATATCAGAAACAACATAATACACATCACTAGAATTCTCTATCGTCTCATGGAGAGGAGCATCAGCTACCAAACTCTAAAGTGGTATAGTGGCCATAGGTAAATTTTCTAAGGTAATACCCTCAACCAAATCCATGTGAGTACAAATATAATCCTAGTATGGACAACTATCGTCCAACTCAAGAACAAGATAAGAAGGAGTAAAACAATTGTAACGTGTCCCCCCTGTCCACTTGTAGGACAAGTCTTAGCAGCCCATCGGGAAGAGAGTCTAGAAAGCACTGCCCAGCACTCCCAAGGAATGTCACGGGGTTTGCGATCTAGGTCTTCTCGAGTCTGCCACGAAGCGGAAGCATTCCGGCCGTTCCCACTTAGGATCGACCTGAATCAGGGTTTTGCCTAATGGTCAAGTTCCTAGAAGGTAGCTCGGGCAACCGGGACCACCCTTTCATAGGACGGACCCAAGGTCACGTCCACCGCACTTTCCTTGGGTTGCTTTAGTTATCTAATTATCTACCACATTTAGTTTGACAAGCAAAAATAGTTTCGTTAATTAACCAATTAAACACCGGTTCCTTCACGTAACTTCGGCACTGAGGTCTTCTCTCATGTGGTCAAAATGACCACCCTGCACTTAGTCTTGGCTTTGGTTGCATAGCTTGACTTGGACTTATGCCAGATGGATGTCAAGAGGACTTTCTTACATGGGGACTTGCATGATGAGATTTACATGGAGCAGTCGAAGGGCTTTGTAGAACTTGCTAGGGAGCACCTAGTGTGCAAGCTGAAGAAACTTCTTTATGGCTTGAAGCACGCACCTAGGGAGTGGTATCCTAAGTTTGATGGCTTTATGTAGTCACATGGCTACAATATGAGTGTTATGGATCCATGTCTTTACACGAAGAAAGCCCGTGATGGCTCATTGCTTAACTTAGCTTTCAATTTCTCAAATGTAGCTTGGCATGTTGAATCCCAATCATAAGGTTGATTCTTCTTAAGTAAAGCAGTTAGAGGGGAAGCTACCACTGCAAATGACTCAATAAAGCGTCGATAAAAATTTAGATAGCCAAGGAACCCTTGTGATTGCTTCAAATTTTGTGGTGAAGGTAAATCAACAATTTTCTGTACTTTTGCCATATCCATTGCAATACCATCACATGAAATTACATGGCCTAATAATATTCCACGTGATACTCCAAAAACACACTTCTCAGGATTTAAAGAAACACATGTACTCTCACAATGTTGGAATACCTCTTCCAATCGATCAGCCATATTTTCCTCATCACCATGCACATGAAAGTCATCTAAGAAAACTTCCATCCATTTAACTAGAAAATCCTTAAAAAATTTCATCATTGCTCTTTGAAAAGTAGCTGGGACACTACACAAAACAAATGGCATTACCTTATAGGCAAAGGTCCCCCACTCTGTAGTGAAAGTAGTTTTGGGCTAATCATTAGGGTTAATCAAAATTTGATTATAGCCGCTAAAACCATCCATAAAAGAATATAGTTGATGTGCTACCACATTATCTAATACTTGATCAGAGAAAGGCAAAGGAAAATGATCCTTATGAGTATGCTTATTCAGTGCACGATAATCCACATATATACAAATTTTATTGGAATTATTCTTAGGAACAATGACTATAATTGAAACCCACTCAAAATACGCAACATGATAGATAAAACCCACATCTAATAATTTCGTAATTTCAGCATGTACTTTATTTGCATAGTTAGGATTTGTACGCTGTTGACGCTGGCGTATAGGTCTAACACCTAGTTCAATATCAATATAATGTTGGCACAATTCAGCCTTCATACCTTTCAAATCCGTATAGCTCCAAGCAAAAACACGAGAATATTTCTTTAAAACATTATGTAACTTCTCCAAAGCAACACCTTGCAACTAACTGCCCAATAATAAAGATTTATTAGCTTCCACTTCAAAACGTGTTGTTTCAATTTTTAAATTGCGCACATAAGCTGATTGAACCCTATTAGGTTTAATAACTAGTATATCAGTGGATTTCGTCATAGGTACATGACATAGCCGATTACCCACTCCCATATTTTTTCCATCATTTACTTTAGATCGTGGATCATGAGATGGTGATTTGCAAGATGTTTGATACATAATTAATGCACTGGAAGTTTCCTTTGGTGGAGAAAACTTAGTGATTTCAACCATATAATGATCCAACACTTCTTGCTTCCCCATTAATGCTTGTAAGTCCTTTGAATAATAACATGTACTTTTGTTTTTATTCTTACTTTGATCATGCAAACCTTGGCAATAATGTTGCAAAATATGATTACGAAACTCAAGACAACGTTGATGCTAAAAAATCCACTTCCATCTCTTACGTTTCAACTTAAGTATCAAAAAATGAAGATGTTCATTTTCTTTTCCTTGTATGTGATAGCCTAAATAGCGAGTAATTCTCTTTATCTTTGTAAAATTTGTTGGAGCCATGTGTTCATGCCATGAGAGGTGTGGTTCAATCCCATCACCATAAATTGTAAAGTCCATAATCTTTTTGGTGGGATGTGGTAAAATATTTCTCTTGCCACACTTGTCACTTACACATGAAAATAAATTTCCTATCCTAGATCTCAAAGGCACTCCCCCTTTTGGATGATCTATTCAATGTAGTTGATGATAGAGCCAAGGGACATTTGTAGCCCCCTGACCCCTAGTAGACACTAGGATGCTTTCATTTTTTCTCTCTGAAGACAAGTTGTTACGAGATATCGAGCTTGCCTCTGCTTGCAAAATGTTGATGGTTGCATCCCTCATAGTTAATTGTTCCATCAATTGAACTTGTACTTGTTCTATATGTTGCTTCTCCTGTAACACTTGCTCGGCCAAACTCTTAGTTTGAATTACAATCTCCTATAAATAATCTATCTCTTGGCTATAATATAATTGTAAAGATTGAGTCAATTTCTTACTATTTAATGCTTCACGCTCTGCAATAGCTTTATCTATTTGTAGTTGAGTGATTTTATTCAGCAACGGTTGAATGAGATCACTATCATCTGCTACCTCCTCTTTATTACGTAAAATTTCCTCCTCCAATGCATCCTCTGAGTAAAACTCATTCCCTTGAGGCATCTCCATAGCTTTACTATGAAAATTGAGCTCATCCCCACACTTCTCTTCCCAATCTATCATGGTAACATAACAGGAGACAACTGCACCATCGGGAGAATCATCGTCATCTTCTTTACAAGATAGATACTGGAAAGACCTATAACTCCCATTACCATGAGATTCTTGTATTATTTTTTGCCAATAATGGAAGTAAAACTGTTGAATAGACAAAGGTAATTGGTCAAACCTAAATTGAATCGTATCCATCCCCAGAGAAGAAAACATAATAGGTAGATTCTCTATTTCCCTTTCATTAACCTCCAACACTCGTGCAAATTCTTCAATGTCCGGTTCATCACTCATCTCCTCTATTCCATCCTCTAATTCTTATTCATGCGTACTGACTCGAGAATTAAACTCAAAGAAGAAATCCTAAAAATGATGGTGCTCTTGTATTCCACTGACATTTAACCTTGGACTCTCCCTCACTAAGCTTATAGCATCTAAACTACTAATCCCCCATTTGTCTCCAACATTTTCCTCATCCATAGAAAATACCAATAGATTAGATAAACCACTATCAGAGGCGGTCAACCAATTAGTTATATCACTATCGCTATCATCTTCTAAAGAATAATGCACAGAATATTCCCCCATACCCAAGGGTTTTGCCATACTCTTTTGATGCACCATATTGACTGTTGTCGTATCCCCGTCTAACGAGGCACGATGACATAAATCTCTATATAACCAAGCATAATTTTTCTCAGTCTCTAAGCTCTCATTAAATTCATCCTTTGTTCTAGGGCCTTCAGATCGATTTGTATGCGTGCTTTCCTCCATAGGTTCATGCAAAAACTCCCTAGCCACAACTCTCAATTGTACCCTATCATGCTTGGGTCCTATCGTTATAATGCCTTTGTGCAAGCTTTGGTTGCACTGTGATTGCAAGGTCTACCCAAAAGAAGTGGATATGAAGTAGCTCCTTGGACAGGTCGCACTACCAGAAATTTTATGCTAAAGTCCAATTGTGCAATCACAAGTAAGAATTTGACGTAAGAGACCTAAGGGAGTCACATTTCATTGATAAGCTAATCGTAGAACAATACTTGTATTCTCCTTCTTATCGTGCAACTCCAATTTAAGCATTGTCTCTTCTCTAATTAAATTCATTTCTGCTCCGTTGAGCCCCAAATATCATGTGCTTCATCACCTCCATGTCTACCGCTGGAGCTCCGAGATCCAAGAATAAATTGATGATTCTTACAGATCGAACACCCGTATTTTTAGTAACACTTCTTGCATTAGGAAAAATAGTCACGGGATTGCTCCTTTTAGCCATTTTTCGTACTAATCCACGATATATCTCTCTTCTAAAAGTAGGAGAAATTTCAAGTATTTGTCTCAAACTTATAGACAATTGTAAACTTTCCAGTTCATCCCATACATCAAAAGATTTTCCTCTATCCTTGTCATTGTCTTTAGTCGCTTTTGATCCTCTCAATCTTTGAGGAAATGGAGCCACTCCTTCCTTTATCTTTGGAGAACTTAAATGAATGGGCAAAACAAGTTGATCTTTTGAATTGGGTGGCGAATCTGTCGCATTTTTTTCTACATCATGATCTTTTGAATGTTTCAGTAAAGATGTTCCTTGTTCTAAAGTCTCAACCTTGGCACTAATAGTTTCATTTAGCCCCAGACCCTATTCATTCTCCAAAATAACTGCCAGATTTGATTCTGTCAAACACATAATTGCCCTAATCATTACATTCAGGTTAAAAGTGACATGTTTTTTCTTAATTGGTCTCACCTCCAAATCCTCTACGATTTCTGTGAAGATGTTCTTCCTCCTGGAAAATCCTTTTCATAATGACCCTCATGGCCACACTTCGCACACAAAGGGACATAATCCTTCCTCTTTTGCTCATTTGGGAAAAATCTAGCCACATGTCCAGGTTGCTCACATCTCCAACAAACTACACGTGTTCCTGCATTATTATTCCTTCCGAAATTAGGATTTCTATACAATGAGGGCTTCTTCTCATTCCCTAAATATCCTCCATGTCCTTGATTTTGTGGAACAAGAGGTGTCCCTTGAGTCAGCATGCCTCTTGGCATAAATGGCCTGTTAGGAGGTCCTATTGGATAACTCACATTTTGACTATCCATATAATTATAATTTGTTTGCATTTGAGCTGCTTGTTGTCGTAGATGAACTTGCTTAACCAAGCATTGATTCTCCACACTATTATTTATAAAAAATTACCCACAAAAAAAATATCTCGGTTGATCAAGAACTACTCTACTTGGTGTGGGGCATTCTGTTGCTAAATGACCGAAACCATGGCATTTTTTGCACCAGGTATTAGACCTTGGTGGTGTGGATTCCTTTGACCAGATACTAGAGCTGGTCCTATTGTACTAGTATGCTAACTAACATGATAAACACCCTTCACATTGGGGTTTACTTCAACCAGGATCTCTTTCTTCATATTTGCCAGGGATGCCACCTTAAACTCATCTAGACTCCGAACTATAGATGCAGTTACTATTGATGGTGGTAGATATATAGGCAGTACCAAATATGGATTTAATTGTATTTATGACATTGATGATGGTGCTACGCCTACATTTGTCGTGTAAGTAGCCTGAGGAGCTACCGAGGCTCCTACATATGGAGTACTAGCCGCCATGGATGGTGACATACTTGAGGGAACTAATCCAAGGTTACTATATAACCCCTTCCTCCTCAATTATCCTAATTGTACTTCCTCCCACCATCTTGTTTCTATCTTTGTGTCTGCTAAATTAGCTGGTCGCTTCAAGCTCACATGTTCCCTCACTATTTTTTGCAATCTTTCAATAAATTTTTATTTTTTCATATCCTCTGAGGGAGCATTTTGTCCCACCTTTCTAATTAATGTCTCCATCTTCTCAATGTAATGTTCTGTAGTTTCTCCTTGGTTCTACGCTAAATAGTCAAATTCCAATCCCAAACGGTCCTGGAATCCTTGCCGCCTAAACTTCATTAAAAATGCCTCTCTTAAAACTATATAAGCTGCCCTTGTGGCAGTAGGAAGATTCGCATACCACAAGGTTGCTTCATCCTTCAAAGTTGCTAGAAATATATGAAGTTTTTGGTCATCATCTATGATCTCATTTGCTATGCATGTAACCTCAAACCGTTAGATATGCATATCAAGATCATCATCCCAATGACTGGAGTATTGCATGAAATCTTTAAGTCACAGAGGTGCTCTCACAGCCATATAGAATATTCTTAAGATGTCCTTTAAATCTTCGAAGATTGGAACCCGCTCTTTTGGGTTAGCAAATAATCTACCAAGACCACAATATTCAACAAAATTTTCTATTTTATTATCTTCTATTATATGATCAATAGGAGTGTCGTCTATTCTATGCCCTACCATTATCGTGGAAGTATTATCAGAACCCACAAAATCGTCACTGTTTTGACCCTCTTCCTTTGTATCTTCTTCTTTCTTCTTACTAGCAATTGACCCCTTCTTTGAGCTACCCTTATTGGTACCACTCGTTCCCCCAGAACTTCCTGCTTGCCTCTCCCAAATGTAATATGACTCAGTTCCAACAGAAGATGTCTCTCTAGTGACTTTTCTGGTTTCTAATGACAAATCCAGCCCACCTTGCAAGGTATTTTGCAATTTAGTATTCAATTGTTCTTATTGCTCCACTATTTGCTTAGTTTTCTTTTCCAACATTCTTCTGGCTCTCCCTTCCCATGCTAACTTTTGGCTTTCACTCATTCACTTTGGCATGCAATGATTTTCCCTATCAAACACATCCTTCTATCAATCTCTACTATAAGAGGCCCTATTTGTGTACACTCAACTTTTGAAGAATGTCAGGTAGTTCCTTATCCTTAGCGCCACATGGTATGTCTTCACTAAGCTTTTCTACTAAACCTAAAATTTTAGCCACTTCCCGCACTTCCTTTATATCAAACGTTACCTTAAATCCCTTCCTTATTACTACCCACTGAGACACTTGAGCCCAGTCTATTCTCCTAAAAGTATTATATGAATCTCTAGAAAACCAATCATAATGGTGGTGCACACTAATGGTATTAATTTGAATTTTCGTAGACTAATGTAAAATGTGAAACTAATAGGACAATCCCCTTTGCTTCATCTTGAAACATCCAATGACAAGTGCACAATTGCTCCACATCAACCTATAGTTGAAGTCCGAAATGCTTACCCCCATCCACCAAATCGGTGTCCCGTGCCTTATTGACAATAATGCATTGTATATCCTTTGGCAATTCAGGAAAGAAACTTTGCAAGAAAGCTTCGTTGTATTGGTACATCAGAATCTTGTTAGGTTGGATCAAAAATTGGTTGGGTAGGTCTCACAATCACAAGTTAAATCCCATGGCAAGGTCAAATAGGTGTAAGATTCTAATCCTAGGCTCTATAGCTTCTCCCCATCTCTCATGGAAGACTCCTTGTATGTTGCTCCTTCCATACTTGTGGTAGTTTATTATGTGCCCCTTTTGGGATGTTGAACTTTTGAAGAGAATGTGATTTCCAAGTGATTGAAAGATCTATTAGATCTTTTTTTCCCATTTCTGTTCCTTTTTAATATCTTATTTCTGACTTAAAATTTATTTTCTTTTTAGCTTATGTTTAGATTTAAGATCAACCAAGACCACCCTCACTTCTCCTTAATTAACACGCTTGCCTCTCCCGGTAAACACACCAAAAAATGATGGCCCCTTAGAAAGCCCCCAAATACTTAGGCAAAATGGCTATGTGTAAAGCCATTGTATTGATTAAGGTTTAAGGTGGATATTTATATATTCTTCATCTTTAAATTATCAATATAAAATTCATATTATCATCTTTCTTAGTAGTCCAAGTGATAACCCTCTTCACATACTTACATTTACTAAACATCACTTTTTAACTTTCATTTTGAACTACAACCTATAATATATAAATTCCATTATCTTCAAAATTTCTAATAGAGAAAGAACTTACTTAAAAACTCTTAATTCATACTTAATTTTGCTAATACCTTAATACTATCACTAATATTTACTAATTACTATCAGCCTTGATGTATATTTAACAAAGAAAGTACATACAAATGAAGTCCATTCTAGGTTAAATTTTATGAGCAGATTTTGAACAAAAAATAACTATAGTCTCTTTTCAATATTTCTTCTAAATCACTAATTATCAAAAGTTATTGATTTTTTCATTACTACTATCCATAAAAATAATAATAATAATAATAATTACACTTGATCATAATACATCAAACCCTATTAACTAGACATTCTTTATACTAAATGTAATTTTAGTACCAATTTTCATCCATAAAATTTTCCATTTACTCTTAATATTTACTAATTACTACCAAAAAATAACTATTTTTACTATTGAAATTCAATAACTTTGATTTCAAAAGTGCATTTAAGTTAAGATTTAGTAGATAAATCCATAATGACCTAATTTAACTTTTTTTATTTTTATCTTTAATATTTCAATAATAGTATTAATTATCACTAATTACAATAAAAATGTCATTTTTAATACTAAAATGCATATATCTTTTAGTAGATTCATCTCTAGCATATGAAACTTTGTTTTTAGGTTCCTTTCAATGCATTATAACTCTATTTTGACTTACTTTATACCAACATTAGACAAAAAATTTAATTTTTTCTAATTATGGCCTTAAAATATAGTTTTTACCCTAATCTCAACTATTTCTCTACCAATTTAATCATTCTAATTCAAGAACTTTAATTCTTCTCTTCCATTGCCTTCAAAGATCATAAAATGAATGCATACAATCATAAATCATACATTCTATCCATTTCTTATTCACTTTTCAATGAAAACATTCATACCTATAATTTAAGAAAACAATTAAGGATGATCCACTGTATTTGAGAGTGTTGGTGCTTGCTCCTCTTCTCTCTTCACTTCCAACAATCTTTAGAATCCTTAATCTTTCACTTCTCCCTCTAATACACACTAATATCTCCTTAAAATTATTGAAAATTTATCTCTCTACACTCAAGAATCATGATCAAGAATGGTATGAGGCTGAAGGAGATGTAAGAGAGGATCAAATGCAGCCAATGCATGCTAGAAATGAGGCAACACTTGCAACAAATCAACAAGAGACTCACAAAATGATGGCACCAAATTTTCTTCCGTCTTTCTCTCTCTACAACTCCCCTCTCTTCACTTGACAGTCCCCCCCTCAGCTTCTTGAATAACCTCTTTTGAAAAATGATTGTTTTCCCGCCTGAACCGGTTTCTTTGACATCTCTTTACATCTCTGGACCTAATTTATCCCTGCCCACACCTTCTTGACTCAAACTCCAAGTATGCATGCTAAAGTATAACTGTATTTCTACCTGTCTCCAAAATATCTAAAAATTTTCACGCATCTGCCTTTTATCACTTATTATTTTTTCGCTCCCTAAATTCTTCATCTAGAAATACCTTAACTCTCAACTTCAAAATCGACCTCAACATAGTCCAAATACAGCTTTACAACCTTATTTTTAATTAAATTTTATAAGAAATAATACATAATACAGAGCCAAAGCCCTTTAGTTTTTCCAAAAAATAGTGTAAAAATGGCACAAAATAAGCATTTATCAGTATACGCCATATTAGCTCCACAATCAGCAAACTATAGCAAGATGACCCATAACAAATAAAGAAAAGAAGAATAAGGAAGATAATATGAAAAAGAAGTAAATAGTTAATTACTTTCTTGAATATATTCCTTGTGAGCCCAACTCTTGGCCATTTCCAAGATTCAATGATTGGATCTAGCTTTCACACAATTGTCGTTTGTCATGAGAGTGATAGCAAAACATAGGGGGTGGTACTGGTGCCTACATGCTAGCATTAGAGAGCCCGCCACATAGGTAGAGTTTAAAGACTCCCCACAAGTAATACAATTTCCCAAAACATGGATTATGTTACCTTTATCCACCACATCCTAGAGTCTGGCAAACAATGTGAGCATTCTTCCTCCCTCCAATTCTGCATTAGTATTTAAAGAAAACCGCTTTGGTCTTGAGCCTCTTGACTCTCAGTTGTGTGCAAATCATATTCTACCTATAGGACAAACATGAAAATGTCATCAATAAAGAGTACTAAACAATACCAATATGATCAAAAAGCACCAAAAGATACCAAAATACACAAAATTATACCAAAATATTTTGGAGAGTATCAAAATGCACAAATAGTTGGATGCAAAATACACTATAATGAATATGACATAAATAGTACTACTACAGAGTGCCAATCAATATTTGATATTCAAAAATAAAAAGGACCAAACAATATCAAAAATATTAGAAAGTACTAAGAGATGGGGGGTCATCCACAAAGAGATGGGGGTCCCTCCGAAAAAGTTCTCATGAGGATCACCACACCAAGTGATGGGGGACCCTCTACCAATGGATGGGGGTCCCCCATCAAGCATGGGGAGCATCAAATAATATTTAATATTAAAAAATATAAAAAATTATCAAATAGTATCAAAGATGCCAAAAAATTATAAAGTAATGGAGGTCTTCCACCAATGGATAGGGAGTACCAAATAATATTTGATATTCAAAAATAAAAAGTATCAAACACTACCAAAAATATAACAAAAGTACCAAGCAATGGGGGGTCGTTCAAAAAAGCTCCCATGAGGGTCACCACTAAGAAAAGGGGGGCCCTCCATCATAGTGAGGAGCCTCCCTTGCTTGATGGTGATCCATACAATGATTTGTGCATATGAGAGTCACCATCAAGCGATGTGAGGGGCCTCCACCCTAGTGAGGGGCCTTCCACACTTGATGGTGGCCCATAGGGCATTCCATGTACATGGGGGTTACCACCAAGCAATGTACATGCCCTCCACTATAGTGAGGGATCTCCCTCGATGGTGACCCATAGGGTGGCATTCAATGCACATGAGGGTCAGCACCAAGCCTAATATACCAAAATATTTCAAAATGTACAAAAATGTTTCAATAAAAAAGTACTAATATGTCCTAAAATGATCCAAAGTTTTCAAAGGGCACCAAAATAAATACAACACTAGGCCAACAAAGTACAATAGCTACCAATAGAAAAGGATGATGCCAAAAGGTAAGATAAAAGTACTTGTTGAGCTTCCACCTCTTAGGCAAGAAACTTCGAATTCTCAGTGATGATTTCAAGTTGACGAAGCATGCACTTTGATGCATTTAGATCAACCTTCACTTTATTTAGCTCTTCAAAATCAAGTGCCTTGTTGGTATAACTCATTTAGGCATTGCTCAAACATGGTATTTTGTCCCATGCAGGCCACCCTAAAATACGCTATTTGCCCTCTTCCAAATTTCCAACTTCTTTTCCATACCTCTAAGCTTGCTTTTGCACATGTCTAGCATGGTTGCCTCAAACTTTGCCCCATGTAATCTTATGCGTAGAAGGGTCTTCTTTTGTAGCACTATACCTCTCAAATGCATAGCACCTGGCAAAATTCGCTATGAGCTCCCCACACGATTGGGGGGGGGAGGCTCATAAACCTTGTGAAAGAGAACTCTTTTGTAGTCCTTGAAAACTTGAAGCTACAAATTATTCACATATATCTTGGTATTTTTTTGATATTGCAACTTGAACAATGTGAGCCATTGTTTGTCAGGGAGATGAGCATCCATCAAAAGTCTTGAGAAAACTCGTGTAATAAGGGGCCCTCAAAGATTGGTATCCATATCCAATGACAAACACCAACAATGCATGTTAGTTCTTGACCAAAATTATTTTCTCTATATTTTTTAGAAAGGCATATCCTAAACAAAATTGGTCAACACATTGAGCACAAAAATGAAGAGCCTTCCATTGTTCAATGAATATCCAATGTGAAATTTTTTATCTATAATACATTGCTTGAAAGTGTGTTTTCATTATGTACCTTTGTAATGATTTGATTGGCCAATGTGAGAGAGCCAAAACGTTTTTTTGGCTTGTTATCTTAGAGTTTTGGCAATCGATGTCCTTGAATCCCCTACCTGTGTAAGGAAGTCATTGTCAACTAGCACCTGCTTGCAAATACTCATTCTTAGAAAAGAAGCTAGGAGCCATTGTAGACCAAGAATAAGAGGAGTACACAGACTAAATACCCATCGATTTTCATCACTTTCAAGCAAACACAACGTCCATAAAGGGATTGTGCCACCCTTGGATTGTTGTGACGTTGATGTTTCATGTTGTCCCATGTTTTCGATGCCGAGCCTTTTTGCATTATTATCTGTATTTTCTCTTCAATAGACCATTTTTGCTGCTCATAGGCCTTGGCCTCCATTTCAAGCCTTTGGAGGATCTCCTCACTTGACATCCATTTTGCATATTTGGCCACAAGGTCAACTAGGAGATGTAGATCTATGTCATTTATTACCCACCATCTTGAGTTAGCCTCACTAAACTAGGCCAAGGCTGTGAGACTATAACCCTTTTGGATGTCTAGTGAACTCATAATGTCGGCCATCAATACATAGTCCTGGTCATCCAACATTGTAAATGTGGGCAAGTAAAAGACATGCATGCCTCCTTCCTCGACATATGAATCGAGCAATAGCATATCCTCTAGGTCAATAGGGATAGTAATTAGGGCTCTATCGAAATTTTGCATTTACTAAGCAGGCTCCACTCTCTCCTCCTCTGCATCAAAGGCTACAATTTCCTCTATCTCTTCAGCCTCTCTATTAGTAATAGTAGGTTGTCTCCTATTGCCAGCATGTAGTGCTTGTTAAGTCCCTTGCAAGTCAGTCCCATATGGTAGGAGATGCAAGTAGCAAAGGAACACAAAGGAAGAATGCAATAGATGATACCTCTCTTTGAGTGTACTAGGTAGTCCTCTCTGACCCTACGTGCACTGGGAGGTAATTTATCTAGTGCCTAGGCTAACTTTCTCCTAGCAACTTTGTTGGTCATCATGAAGTCCTTTGGATGAACATATTAGTTTGCATCAATGATTGCCATGGTAGATGATGTGATTCTTCGATATTCCTCTATTTTCTTAGTCACCATGTTGCTAAACAAACCCAATACTGTCTCAGCAAGAAGTGAGGACTTGAACATGCATGAAAACTTGTGAGCAGTCTCCTCCACGTCACCCTTAGCTCAATCATCCCGTTTCTTATTCAGTGCACATGAGAGTTAAAACTAAGTTATCTGGGAGCTTTTAAGCCTAGAGATAAGGCTCTCTCACTTGGTGGTGACCTATGTGACCCATATGGCATTCAAGTGCACACAAGGGTCAACACTAAGCAATATGGGTGCTTTTAAGCCTAGGGAAAAACCTCCATTGCTTGGTGGTGACCCATGTTATCCATATGGTGGTCAATGCACACGAGGGTCAAAATCAAGCAATGTGGGAGCTCTTAAGTGGAGGGAGAAGCCTCCTTTACTTTGTGGTGATCCATAATGCATTCAAGTGCAGATGAAGGTCAACACCAACAAGTGGCACTCTTTGCCTACCATCCTAGTGAGGGGCTTCCCTTGCTTGGTTGTGACCCATACTACATTCAAGTGGAAGCGACATCAAAATCAAGCAATGTGAGAGCTCTTTAGGATGTTACAAACCAAGTGTTAGTGCTCTCAAAATTTTCCAATGTTTTCCTTATGTGTTAGGCATGCCTAAGTTTATAACAAAGTGCATATGGCCTTTGGTTAGAGCTCCAAAGGCAGTAGGGATTGGTTCACAATATGTGTCATAGTTTTTTAATGTAGTAAGGATATTGTCTTTTCCCCTTTTGGGCACAAGTTCCCACCTTGGATGGGGGGTCTGCCTCATCCAAGTCTATTCGGCATGTGGATTTTATAGAGCCGGTCATTTTCTTATACATTAGTAGTATGCCCCTCTATTTCACACTAAATTTGTTGCTCGAGCCTATGTGTAACCAACCATAGCCTAGGGAGAAGCCTCCCTTTCTTGATGGTGACTCACATTATGTTTGAGTGTGTTCAAGGCCTATGGGGCTTTCATATTTAGTAGAGAATTATAAGATAACTCACCACTTCATGGAGACCCCTCTCACTTGGCGCTCACAGAATTAGAAATAGCACAAAGTTAGAAGTAGCCCACACTTGCTATGTTGTCACATGGAACCTTGCATGAAGAGGTAGTGTCCATTGCTGGATGGGTTGGTTCATTAATCTACCATGTTGAGGGAGCAAGGGAAATCAAGCAAGCTTGAAGCAAGAACAAGATGAGAGTAGATGCACCAGATGCAAGAGAGCACATGTGAGGCACACCCTAGATCATAAATTGTTTGCACATATATGCTCAATGGTCCCTCTTTAAATGATAGATCCATAATGACATGGGTGCCCCTTTTTAGGATTTGAATTTCTATCTCCCTTTTTTCCAATGATGGTGGTAGGCTACAATAATATCTCCCACGAGCATCAACATCCCAAATTGATCAATAGAGAGTGAAAGTCAATGGCCTGAATATACACGTCTATTCTCAATTCACAATACTTTATTTTTACTTTTTGTTGAAACCCTAAAAATAAGCACATGTCCTAGTGGTGCCTTGTATGATGCCTTGATGAAGACCCATCCAAAAAAAAAGCTTAAAAATATTACATATTAATGCAAAAGCACTTGGTACTTAATGCTCACACCTTTAATAGGTTCATGTAAAATACTCAATCCTCATGCTATATACTAGTTATTACAATAGCTTCTCCAAACTGGATTCTACACACATTTTGCAAATTTCTTACTCTCACCTTCACCTAGTCCTCTGCTCTATCTCACCCAACCAACTGTATGTTGAGCCCTTATATTGAGCCCACTCCCAGAAGGAGTGTTACCTCTCATCCATCTCTGTATTGAGAATATGTTGCCAAATAAAGAGATTTTGCCAGTGCCAATTTCATTGTGACTTATTCATCAGTATAAGGCTATGTTTTGTTTCTAATAAACATCCTCAAGCACTGCATATTTGAGATCCCCCCCATGGCAATGGTTCTTGCACCCCTTACTCATTGGTGGCCCTCATCCCTTATTATTGACTTTGACAATCCCCACGAAGTGGTGCATGGCTAATCATTGCTAGTGGGGAAGCCTTCCAACCCATGGCTAGGAGAAGCCTCTCACACTCAGTGGTGGCCCATGTTTTGTGTCTTTGGGGTTGCCACAAAGCCGTGTGTAGCTACCCATTGCTAGGAAAAGCCTTCATCACTCAATGTTGACCCTCATCTTGTGTTATTGTCCTTGAGGGTCACCGCCAAGAAGTGTAGGGCTATCTATTGCAAGGGGAAGCTATATCACTTGATAGTTGCCCTTGTTCCATATTATTGTCTTTGATAGTCAACACTAGGCGATGTGCAGTTCATAAGTGTAAGGAAATATCCTTTGTTGCTTAGTAGTGACTCTCTTTGGTCTTTGGTTGAGGCTTGATGCCTCTATCTCGCTCAAGATGCATAAGATTCTAGGCTCACTAGTAGGTAGTGCTTGGAGAGCTAAACAGGATAGAAAATCACATGTAGCTTGCAATATCAGGCTTGCACCTTGGAGAGCTACACAGGATAGAAAATCACATGTAGCTTGCAATATCATGCTTGCACTTTCGAAGGTTGATTTGCAAATTTGTTTTGAATGTAGCATTGACATGAGATGGAGCATGACTCCAATTCTATCTCTTCAAGAGATTGCAGAGGACTTGTCGAGTTCTTTTAGGACGCATATTTTCTTGCAGCACATGCTCACAAGGTGATGACCATGCCTAGAGATTTCCATAGATTGCCTATGGTAGCTATGGTATGAAAAGTTACATAATCTTGTTGATATCTCACATCTTAATATGCAAGAAATTCTTGTTATCTTGCCTCTTCACCATCTGATGAATCAGGCTGAGATTTCCCATTCCACATGAGAGGGTCAGATGCTCACAAAGAACATGATAGTAGGTGGCTGAGATTCAAACATAGTTCCACTGGCCCGAGTGCCAAGCCTTTATCCACCACCCAGATTCCCATCATGTTGAGCCCCTCTAGGATCAGCTCCACCACCTCGATGCCCTCCAAGTCCTATCCCTCGAGGCCCTCTAGGATGAGTCCCTCCAAGAGAAGACACACAAGGAGGATCCCCTCTAGGCCGACAAGGCCCTTCAGAAAAAGCCCCATCATGTTGGGTCCCTTTAGGCCCATGAGCCCTAGACTCACCACCTCAAGTCCCTTGGCACCCCCCAAGATGAGCCCCTCTAGGAGGAGCCACTCAAGGATGAGCCTCTCCATGCCAAGCCCCTAGGGATGAGCCCCTTTAGGCAGAGTCCCCAAGGACAAGCCCCCTAAGGATGTTTTTGGTACCCATTTGACACTTTGTAAATGGGAATGGAAATGTAAAGAAGAAGAAAAAAAGAAAGGTTCTCACATGTATTTCTAAACTTGTTGTTTACATTTATTTGATGGTATAGTCTTTCTTGAGTACAAAAGCCCTATGAAACATTTACCTTTCTTTGTGGAAAATGCATGTGTTTACAATTCTGAATAGGATCTTTCATTTTGATTATAGTTGGATTGATTGAAGTGGGTGTCATATGAGGTGAATACTATGAGGGTCATCACCAAGCAAAGGAGGCCCCTCCCCAAGCTGAAGGACCCTCACTTTGATTGGTGTTGACTCTTGTGTGCACTGAATGCCATATGGATCACCATAGAGTGAGAGAGGGCCCTAGGATGATGACCCCTGTATTGCTTGGCCATGACACTCCAAGTTTAGGTTTCTCAAATTTGGTGCCGCTCTCAATGAAAATTATCTCTAATGCAATTTGCTCACGACTACAGTATACCAGTATACACTGAAATGAGAGATTACTCAAATGAGGGACAAGGAACTTGCATTTATGAACCTATTTATCATCTACAAAAAGTACCAAGATGCCATAGAAAGGTATTATAGGACTACTAATTTTGATACTTGAAAGTACCAAGACTATCAATAATGGTATAGTGAGACTAACAGTAATGGTACTAAGGAAGTACCCAAAACTATCAATTTTGATACCTTGGGATAGAGAAAATCACTAGTAAAGATAGTCCTAGATAGGAGTATGGAATGATTCTAGAATGCAAAGTAAGTGTTGAAAGCTAGGGAAATTGTGATGATTAACTATTAGTCTATGTTACTTTATGTCTATACAACTTATGTTCTATCTTTGTGTTCTCTCTCTGCCTCTATCTATCTCTGTTGCTATCGTTGTACTAGTCATATCTCTTTATAGGAGTGAGGCTAGCTTCATTATTTGATTGTTGACTATAGATGGATTTCTTAAGTGATGATGAAATGTATCTTTTTTTTATAGTCCAAGCCTTGATTTTAGGTGTATCTCCTTGAATCTTACAAGTAGGTGCTTGCTATCCTATAACTGTGTAGTCCTCAGAGGTAGCTTTGCAGTGTTGCTAATGGAAATGTAAATGCACAACATTTCTTGTTATCTCTTTACATGTGAAGTTCTTTTCTTTTCTTATTGGGACATGGCAGACATCGAGAGAGTAGTTGAAGATAATGTGATGCAAACAATTCCTTTGATTATGTGAATATAAAGCAAGATAAACAATGCAAATAGGAATGTACCTTTTTATCATCAACATAGAAGTTAAACGAAGTAGGAAGTTGGATGCCTTGCAAGTCCGTCCTCAATTGTTGTAATGTGCACATTGACCCTACTTTCACAATAAAGTTCACTATTTAGCCAAACATCAATATCTTGAAATGAATTCCTAGAAAACTCTGGTCTAGTAACACCAATTTCCCACAAACATGGTACCATCTTCTATACAAAAATGTAATGATGAACTTTTGAGTGGCAATCATATACTTGCAAACAACATAATCTAGTTGCACCTTGTAGATGATTTCATCTTGTACCTTTGTATCCTAGCTTACATTTGCAAAATCTAGGATACTACCTATATATGGGTGCTTCACTATGAACATAATTCTTGAGGTTTGGAATTTAGTGATGGAGAAGAAGTCCATGAAAATGGCTATAGGATACTATCTACATCTAGGTGCTTCACTACAAACATGATTCCTAAGAACCAGACTTTAGGGCTGGGTATTTTTCTTTGCCTACTTGAAATATTGGGCTTTAGGAATTTTTGCGCCTCATGAAAAATTTTGCACCTATAAAACTCGCTTATTCTAAAATTTGGTAACAACCACTCTTTTCTCTTGAAATCTGGAAGGTGAATGTACAAAGCTCCCCATTGTCCATTAGAGGGAGGTGGTATGTAAAAATGGTTGTAAAAGAATATACCCCTCTTAGCTAGTGTTTCTTTATCCTCCCCTTATAAATATCTTTGCCAATAGAGCCATGCATGACATCCAGAACATCTATCGCACATTCTACTAGCTACCACTCTTGGATGCTTGATGGATATAAGTTCGTTAATATCAAATGGTCTTGTCAATTACAAGATGAATAAGAAACACAGACCTTCATTCATATCGAAAAGTAAATGCAACCAAAATCCACCAATAGTTGGGTCTATGGAGAGGGATATTATAGGCAATTGGCTCAAGGTGTAGCTCCTTATGCATGAACACATGCTACGCACACACTTCTTTGATTGTCTTCTTAGAGTCACCAAGCCAAAAATCCATTACTTTGTCCTTCTAGCATGATGAAAAAGGATTGGCTATCAAATATCTCTTTCACATTCAAGGGAACCCACATGTCTTGCTAATCGAGTGTATTAAAAGGGACTATGGACTCGATGGAAGCACTAGGTCTTTTGCCACCAGGGAGACATTGTTTGGAATCTAATTTCTTGGGGGTTGATGTCTAGTAGGGAGAGATTTTGAGGCATCTTGGTCACCCCTTGGGGGTTAATGTGCAGCTAAGAAGATGCCTCTATGGAGTAGGAAGATTGAGAGCAAAAATGTAGAATTGAATGGAGAGAAAACACCATAAACTCCAAAAGGTGTAGAGTGGAGGCAAGAGAGAGAGAATGGGAATTGAGCACTCAAAACTTTTGGATGAGGAGAGGCTTCTACCACCTTCTTTCCCCTCAATAAGAGTAATGACTAAAATATAATGATAAAATATTAATTTTGGAAAATGGCAGTCACTCTACTTTACTACTAGAAGTCAACAATTACTCTAGTTATTTCAATAAAACTAACAAGATAATAATGCCAAATTTATTTTTCAAAATTTTGAAAATTATTTTTGAAAAAAAGGTTCCATCACGAAAGCCTTCTTGCCATTGATGGAGCATACTCTCTCTCTACATTGTATAAGGCCAAAAAATGACCTCAAACTCCCACTAATGACTATCGTCGTTTGGTATTCAATTATGCCACAATCGCTCAACCACTTTATAAGCTACCTGCCACTTTGGCATGGGTTGAGGAATGCCAAGCTATCTATGAAGCATTGAAGAAGACTCTCGTGATAATACCCATTTTAAAACCTCAGATTAGATGATCACATTTCATGTGAACAGTGACCATCTATGATTGCAATTTGTGCAGTGTTGTGCTAGCCCAATGAACACAACACAGATTTCACTATGAGCTTTGAGTTCATTGAGATTGAGATAAATTATTTAAGCATATGGTTGGAGGCTAGGGCCACCCATAAAAATGATGTGAAAACCATTGCTTGATTTCTTTGGGTGTAGGTTATCTCATGTTTTGGATGATGTGCCATCGAGAGCATTAGTGTGATCAAGGGATGTAGTTTCTCACAATGAGGTGATTTCAGCATCTCCTATCCACATTCTTGATTTTCCATAAAAGATCTAGCCCCCTACTACCCTTAAGAAAATGGCCAAGAAAAAGGCACAAGCAAGATCTTCGTTAATATCTTGACAAAAATGGTTTTACCTTCACAATCTAATTGGGATCACAAATCATGGCAACACTTTCGGCCTATTGCACAACCTTATAGACTACCACAAGTTAAACTCCTTTTTACCTTACATATGGTACTGACACCATTATGTCGATCGAGTTCTTGCACATTGTGATAGGAAGGCATCAAGGCTTGGCACTAGTCATAACTTATTAAGAAGGCTGGCGCAACTCATGCCTTACTTATTGAGAAGGCCTGACGTGGCCTAGAAGAACTCAAGCATTTGATAGAGACCCAACTCCTCACAACTCATGCCTTGCTTACTAAAAAGGCCCAATGCAAAGCTTGGTTTGGCAAAAACAACAAACAAAGATCCTTCAATATGGATGATATTTTCTTGTTATACTCAATTAAAGGCCATAAGCAAAAATTAAAATTACAAGGCCTTAGACCTTTGCAAGTCTATACAATCAACAAAACAAGAAATGTTGAGCTAGAAGCCCTAGACAACCAACCCATTGGATACTTTAATGGAAGCTAATACAAGAAGTACTATCCACTTGGCCATCCATCGCATGAACCACCCATGAAAAATACAGAGAGTCATGTACTGCATATATTACAAACGTTCTATGAACAATTTGAGTAGTGTGTCAACACTTGCTCTTATATTCTTCCACTTCTCATTGCCTCACTTCCACTCACTCAATGATAGTTGTGCTAGATATACTCAATGCCCCACCCTCATAAGGTGCCACCAATGATCCATGGTGCTCAAAGTTGTAAGGCCCCCATTATGAGGAGAACCCAAATGTGAGCCCAAACATTGATGGGGTCCTAACTTGTATATCAAATGAGGTCTATGTGACCGGATGGCAAAAAGGTGACCATTGTGGGTCTAATATTTGGGTTAGACTGAGTAGTTAAGCTGGAGGGGGTCCGGGGGTAGTGCCTCCGGCCCGATGGTAAAGGGAATATTCCTTGGCTGACTAGTGGAGGCTCATATGGTAGGTCGGTCATGCCGACCTAACCGCCTTCATGGGCTATAAAAGCTAAACCCCTTCACGGCCATCGATCATCTATCTTTCACCCAGTCAGAGTTGTTCCAGCTAGCCTTAAGCTCTTCACCTATCTTGTTTCTAGATCGCCATCTAAGCTTCACTATGGAAGCGCACGGGTGGACAGAGCCATCTCTGTATCAGTTGTTTGGAGCGAAAGAAATTTCTAATTCTCCTCTTATATCTGTTGTTTACTCTCTATCTCTATCTCTTTCTCAGATTTTGTTTACTACGCCGTGTAATCTTTACATGGTATTAGAGCCCAAGGGGCTCTAGGGATCAAAGAGTACGTATGAGGCAAAGGCTTCAAGAGCAAAGAGGAACAATGTCGTCTTCCAGAAGCGATTTTGGTGCATCACGAAGCGGTGCAGGAGGTGGTGCTGCTGTACCAGCTATTCAAACACTGAGGATTCATCCACCAACCGTCAGCGAAGGAAAGTTAGATGGTACAAACTATACCTTGTGGAAGTTCAAAATTACAACTATCCTTGATTCTTATGAGCTTTTGGAGATTTTGTTGGGGACTGATATAGAACCACAGCCTACCCTCGACCCATTAAATCCTAGTGTGATGATTCCTTCTAATGCAGATCTTTTATGAGCTTGGAAACGAAGGAATGCAAATGCATTGTGTGCCTTAGTTACAAGCTGTTTTGATAGTGTTCTGACTTTGATTCAGCATAAAACTAAAGCATTAGAGGCTTGGAATGTACTGAGGACTCAGTATGAAATGCAAAACCAAACAAGGATTCAAAACTTGGAGAATCAACTAGCAGCGGAGAAGTTTGCTAAAGGAGAGACAGCTGAAGCATTCATCACTCGGATTGAGAATCTACACGACTAGATGGCTGGTGCTAGGATAAAAAAGACTAGCAAGGAGCTAGATCAAAGGTGTCTTTGAATTTTTCCACAAAAATTTGATGGACTAGTAACTGCCCTTAATACTCAGGTGAGACCTCAAGCTTTGAGTTTTGAGGAGTTTTGTGCATTATTGCTGGAGGAGTTGAGGCTGAAAGCCCGAGAACGAAGCAACAATGGAGATGCTGCATTCTCTGCCAATGCAAAAGGAAAAGGTGGTTCCTCCACAAAAAATGATGGTGATAAAAAGAAGAAGGGCGGTAAGAAGAAGTTTCAAGGAGAGTGCTTCTACTACAAGAAGAAAGGACATGCAATCGCAGATTGTCGTGTCAATAAGGCAGATGAAAAGAATGGTACCCTTAAAAGCAAAGGGAAAGAGACAACCAATATGGCTGAAGCAAAGTTGGAGTTATTCATGGCGACCACTGAGGAGGTGTGCTCCTTGGCACAAGAAGAATCTACCACTAACTCATGGGTGTTGGATAGTGGGGCCTCCTGTCACATGACCACAAGAAAGGTCTCTACAGTTCTATGTAGCCTCTACAAGAATCCATCACTGTGACAATTGGAAATGATACAAAATGCCTTGCTGTAGGCACATGTACTATTTCATTTGTTGTTGCAAATGGTGACGTCAAAAAGCTTTCAAATGTGTTGGATGTTCCCGAAATTAGGAGAAATCTGTTATCAATTGTTGCCATAACTGATCTTGGTCATGAAGTGAGATTCAAGAAGACAGGTGCAAAAATTCTTGACAGTGATGGCAAAGTTGTTGGCAAAGAAGAAAGAAGGAACAACCTATATGAGCTAAGTGCTCTTATAGCCACCGTCGCAGTGGGCACAAGTAAACTTTGGCATGAAAGGTTTGGACACATTGAATTTGTAGTGTTGAAGGAGATGCACAAGCAAGGTATGGTTGCTCACCTACCTACAATGATTGAATTGAAGGAACCATGTGAAGCATGTATGATGGGCAAGCAACAAAGAAAGGCATTTCCACAAGAAAGCAAGAATAGATCACATGCTTCTCTAGAGTTGGTGCATGCTGACTTGTGCGAAAAGATGCCTACACAAGCCTTGGGGGGATCTTCTTATTTTATGTTGATTGTCGACAACTATAGTAGGAAGATGTGGGTGTACTTCCTTCGTGATAAGGCTCAAGCTTTTGGTAAGTTTACAAAATGACTAACACTTGTTGAGAATGAAACAGGGAAAAGTGTGAAGAAATTTAGAACAGATGGTGGTGGTGAGTTCAACTCAAAGGAGTTGAAGAATTTTTCAAGAGCAAAGGGATCAAGCATCAATTGATAATGCCTCACACACCTCAGTAGAACGGTGTTGTCGAACACAAGAATCGCACCATTGTGGAGATCGCAAGATGCATGCTTTTTGGGCTGAAGCTGTTAATACTGCCGTCTACATTTTAAATTGGAGCTACATGAAGGCTCGAAAAACCACCTCATGAGGCTTACACTGGTAAGAAACCATCTATCTCACACTTCAAAATTTTTGGATGTGAATGTTATGCACATATTCGAGATGAGAAGAGAAACAAGTCACAACCAAAAAGCAAAAAATGTATCTTCTTGGGTTATAGTGATGAGTAGAAGGCTTAAAAATTATATGACCAAGAGGCCAAGAAGATCATCGCGAGCCGTGATGTGGTGTTCAAGGAGCAACTACATACAGTGGAGAAGGAGAAGGAAAGTTCTTCCACTTTATCATCAAGCAAAGAAGTAGTCCGCTATGAACCTATCCCGAGAGCTGTCCCTATCCTTAAGGAGGAAGCACCATCTTCAGATGATGAGGAAAAATTTTACCAACCTGACATCACCCCACCGGAAAAGCCATTGTCATCACGTTGGGTGAAGCAACTCTATGACCACAATAATCCTATGCCCACATTTGTTGAGGAGAAGGTAGACGGACCAATGAGGTTTCAGAGAATAGAGGAGCAAAGGAGGGCTTTTCACAAAGTCAATATGGCCTTGATGGCTGAGATTATGAGAGAAGTAAAGGAGCCAATTGACTTAGAAGAAACACTTGTAGATCCAGCATGGAAGGCAGTTATGCAAGCCGAGTATGACAGCATAATGAAGAATGACACTTGGGAGCTAGTGGATCGACCAACAAAGCGGAAGGTTATTGGCACCAAATGGCTCTAGAAGGTAAATTACAAGGTTGATGGTACCTTAGAAAAGTACAAAGCTAGACTGGTTGCACAAGGATTTTCACAGGTTGAAGGGTTTGATTTTCAAGAGTCATTCGCCCCAACTGCTAGAATGATCACTATTTGCATAGTACTTGCAATGGCCACCCACAAGCAGTGGCCAGTTTACCAAATGGATGTTAAGTCAGCGTTCTTAAATGGTGACCTCAAGGAGGAGGTGCATGTGACTCAACCACTAGGATTTGAGGCCCCCCATTGTGAGAACAAAGTGTGTAAGATGAAGAAGGCATTGTATAGGCTGAAACAAGCCCCCAGAGCATGGTACCAATGGATAGATAAGTTCTTTTTAAGCTTAAACTTCAAAAGATGTGCCTCAGATGCTAACTTGTATGTTTACAGGGATGGTGAAAAGTCTGTAGTGATTTTCCTATATGTGGACGACCTCCTTATTACACGTGACTATGAAGATATGATCAACCAAACTCAAAAGGCTTTGAGTTCTGAGTTTGAAATGACAGACTTGGGCTTGTTGCACTTTTTTTGGGGAATTGAAGTCTGGCAAGAGCCAAGAAAGATCTTCATCTCTCAGAAGAAGTATGCATGGGAGATCTTGAAGGCATTTGGCATGACCAAGTGCAAGGAGATAGCTACACCTATGGAGGTGAATGCAAAGTTATCCGTTGAGGATACATCAACACTGGCAGACATTGGGAGGTACAAGAGGATGGTTAGCAGTCTGATCTACTTATGTAATACCATACTAGATATCAATTTTGCTATTGGTGTTTTGAGCAAGTTCTCAAAAAAACCTCATGAGAGTCATTGGAAGGCTAGGATGCGGGTGCTTAGATACTTGAAGAAACTCTTGACTATGGTATCACATATAGTTCCAGAACTTCTCTTGTGGGGAATTGTGACTCAGATTGGGCAGGAGACAATGATTCTAGGAAGTTAGTTTTGGTTATTATTTCTGTTTGGGTTTAGGAATTTTCTCTTGGATTAGTAAGAAGCAACCAATAGTGGCATTGTCTTCTACCAAAGCAGAGTACAAGGCAGCTTGTTTTGCTACATGTGAAGCAGTATGGTTGAGAAGGATCCTATGGCATATGGGAGTGCAGGATGAAGAACCAACTGTGCTGAGATGTGACAATCAGAGTTGTATCGCCATTGCCAAAAATCCAGTGTTTCATGCATGGACCAAACATATAGAGATCTAGTATCACTATGTGCGTAATTTGATGGAGAATGGGATAGTGGAACTGGTCTAGTGTCCAACAAAGGAGAATGGAGTGGATATCTTCACCAAAAACACAATAATAGTAAGTTTGGGAATCTCCCAATTCCCATTTTGTGAATACTAAAAAGGTGGCACCCGGATAACATGCCCACAAGTTTCTCAAAACCATATGATGTGACCTATCATTGGAAAGTGCTTGAAAAATGGAATCTATTGAGCTATAGATCTCTTGATTTGGAGTTATAGTGTTCAAGTTATGAGAAATCCAAAGATTTGACCACGTGTCCCAAACATTGGTTGAGTCCTGACTTGTATATCAGATGAGGTCTATGTGATCGGATGGCAAAAAGGTGACCATTGTGGGTTTAATCTTTGGGTTGGACTGAGTAGTTAAGCTGGTAGCAACTCGAGGCACATTGCATCGAGTTGCAGGGTAAGGGAGTTAAAAGGGGCCCCTATTTTGGGGTCCAAGAGCCACAGAAGTGGCCCATGGCTCGGGGGTCCCAGGGGGGCTAGCGGCCCCCCTGGCGGGGGTCCAAGGGCAGCGCCCTCGGCTCGATGGTAAAGGGAATATTCATTGGAATATTCATTGGCCAACTAGTGGAGGCGGATATGGTAGGTCAGTCATGCCGACCTAACCGCCTTCACGAGCTATAAAAGCTAAACCTCTTCACAGCCATCGATCATCTATCTTTCACCCAATCAGATTTGTTCCTACTAGCCTTAAGCTCTTCACCTATCTTTTGTCTAGATTGCCATCTAAGCTTCATTGTGGAAGCTCATGGGTGGACAGAGCCATCTCTGTATTAGTTGTTTGGAGCTAATGAAATTTTCTAATTCTCCTCTTATTTGTTGTGTACTCTCTATCTCTATCTCTTTCTCAGATTCTGTTCGTTGCGCCGTGTAATCTTTACAAGTTGATGCTCTCATTGATGAAGGATTAGACTATAATACGCTACCATACTGTTATTGGAGTGAGCTAGGGTAACCATCAATACAATCGACCAATGTGAAATTGAATCTATATGGAGGATGACCTTACACATAGTTGGGTCACTGTAATTTAGTGGTCACAATCAAATTAAAAGTATATCACTTATTTTGTATGTTTTCCCGAGTACCAAAAGAGTCGGTATTGAAATTAGCTTGTGGTACACCTTCAAGTACTTGACCAATTTTAAAATCAACTATGTTGACCCATGCATTCAGCTCTAGCTAGTTTATGCTCATGTAGTCACCACCTATTCCCGAAAGGAGGTAACGTTTGAGGCCATTTAGAACGAGTGCACTCTTTAGCCTAGCCAACCACTAGCTTCTTAACCCAACTCCTTGAAGACCATAGGTGCAAATAAAGGCCTGTTGGCACGCCACCATAATGGTAGCGGCAACCTAAAACCTCATTCTTAGCCTCCACAACTCGTACATCATCAAAAATCAAGCACCGGTCCTCACACCAACATCATTAGCTATGCTTCCAACCACACATCAATTTGTGTTGGGTTCCTAAAATTCTCCTAGAAGCACAAGGACACTATGAGATTTGTCAAAGGCTTTGCTTGCCTAAAGTGCCCATGCCTAGACCCAAACTGACCCTTTTTGCTACATCATCCTATCCAACTCTTGTAGAGCCCAAGCACCACATGCCTATCATTGAATTAGGCTTCCCTTAACCTCTCCTTTTTCTTCTCCTTGTCCACCTACCCCATAACCATTTAGAGGACTAACGACGTCATTTTTCAGCTTGTCATCATCCACCCTGCCTACAAACTTGGAAAATGATACACTACCTTCAAAAGAGGCTATTGTTTTTTAGCTTTACACATCTGCTCCCAACACCAACAACCCTCAAGAGACTATGCCCATGTCAATCAATCTATAGAATGGTTGAAGATTTTTCAATACTCTCCAAAAAGTCAATTATGGATTGCTTTGTGTAGCTACACTCCATCTTTGACACTTTTTCCAAGCTCTTTGCTCTCATGGACCTTGGATTAGCTGACCCTAACATGCTCTTGCTAGTGTCTCAATGGAGTCCTACATGGAAAGAACACAAACGCCTCTTCTACAAATGCGTGATAGTCCCAGATCAATTAACACAAGATATCCCATAGAAACAACTAAAAAGTGGTGAATAATTGCATCCTATGTGACAAATACAATTCTTAATGACCCTATTGTTGTCAATAGTTTAGAACATTTATGTGGATCTACCACTCATTTCTTGAATAAATGGTATTCCTTTCGACATGAAGATGCAACACTCAAAAGCAAGATCTTCACCACTACTAAACATAGAGAGATTGTAGGGTTCCTAAAGTATGATGCTACATACTAATGTGAGACCACATCTCTTTGCACCATCATGGTGTCTCATGCACTATCTCCACCCAAGGAGTTGCTTCACCATCCCCTCCTCAACAAGTTGGTATTTGAAGAAGAACTTCATGTTTCCAATTGCTTCAATGGACATTCACTCCTAGATGACCTCGTGTTATATATTTTCAAGTTCCTTATCCACCTTGATAACCTAGATGCTCTTGTCGACTTAGAGTACAATCCAAACTTCTATGATTGATGGGTTCCCAACACTTTTATCCCTCAATAAATGGGTCCTATTGTATATACAAATAAAACAATCATTTTTATGACCCAACAACCCAAAAATAACTGCACATACTAAATGCAAGTCCCAAAGCTTGGAAGCTTGTCTTATTTTCTTTAGTTTGGGGAAAGGGGCTTGACAACTAACCCTAAGATTGAGAAGTGCTACCCTTAATCAACCAACAAAAGACCTGACCCAGCCATAAAAAAATTTCTTATTATGGTAAAAGGTTAACTCGATAAAAAGATGGTAGTAAAATTTTACTACCATCAACATGTTCTTGCTCTTAAATCTATCCCAACCCCCATACACATCAAGGATACCCTCAATAAAGATAAAGTTGTGTTATTCTCTCAACAATGGTTGGATGTGGACATATATAAATGGGGAGTAGGCCATCTCAAGTTCAGAGTACTAACCAACCTCACAAACTTGGTAACCAGGCATCAGACTATTCAAAATCTAGTCATCTAGTGTGGTCTATTGTTGGGACCTAAAATAGGCCCAATATTGACTCTAAGCACTAGTTGAGCCTCTCTATACTCAAAGAACACAACCCCTCAACCTCGCGGACAGGAGCATATTATGAATCTTGCATTTGGTTTGAATTGTAGTCCAACGATTAAACCCTACACTCCTCAGAGGGAGTCCCTACAAATAGATCGGTATAAAATACCTTGTAATCACAAAAAAAGAGAGGCACCCCTCTGACACTGAATGTTGTGTCCACACTGCAGCTCTCCTACACCATGGGGATTGGCCCCTTGATGCACCGCTAACACAAGTAACACATGCGTCACAAACTCCACTCTTATTTAAAATGTTCCAGGAGAAAATATTTCCTCACTTGACAGTTTTTCAAAGAAGCCAAATGCCTAAACCTACAGCTCACGTGTCCCACAATTCAACGTGGATCATATGTATAAGAAATCAATTGCAATGTATCTAGGAGTTACCATGTGATATGTGCAATGCAACTATGAATGCCATAGTGCTTAAACAATTTATGATTCATAAATCAGCATTGTGGAGTGCAACAAACATTTTTTTAAATGATTTCAGCCTATATGTCATGCTTCGTTTTGCTAAGGGTCCACCTCGAGCATCCTTGTGCTGCTTAACCACTTTTAAACGGATTTTATAACCATCCTATATGGTATGCACAAACAAATAGCTCAGAACTTCATATGTTACCAGCAACTAATCAGTATCAAAACCCCTCTTCCCCCTATTGTTTAGGTTATGCATCATTGATAGGTGTAAAGAGCAGTTTTTTCATGTGTTTTTCTTGTAAAAAATAGTTAAAATGGACTTTAACATGAAGACACAGATGAATTGAGGCTTATCCCTCATGCTATAGCAATGTTGTACATTCATGGACATAAAGCATATTTTTTCTTAATTTTCTAGCGAAAAAACTAAAAATTTTCATTTTTACTATTTTTTATTTATTTAAAAATTTATGATATTTTTGATTTATAGGTTGGGACTGATCAAAATTACTAAATATTGATTTTATACTTATTTCTACTCCATATGAACCCCAAAATCACAACAAAACCCCCAAAATTTATCATTGTTATGAAAACCGCATTGTTGCGAGTTTTGTGCGTTTTGGTATAAATTATTAAAACAACTAATTTTTCTAGTTTTATTAATTTTTTTTTAAATTTCAGCATTTTCAATCAAAGGAATCCATTTATAAACAATTTCATCAAACATTTCTCATAAAGCGAATGAAATGAGTGGTTATGCATAGAAACCTAGATTTGAAGGTGTGTATTTAATGGTTGGGAGGCCGCTGATGCTTTTTTTGGCTGCTGAGGCTGTCTCCAACTCTAATCTATGATCTCCTCCATTGTAATACAATTATTCCATCAATATCTTGCATCCAACTCCTTCCCTTTCTTCCATGGATTCATGCATGTGAATAGCCCTCAAGAGGAGAGAGGAGGAAGGAGAGAGGAAGACTAGATTTGCAGCTTCCTCTTATAGGTTGCCATGGCCATCTCCCCACAAATTGGCGCAAGGAGGGAGTCACATCTTGAATGATGCCATTTTGAAATTCCAACCCATCATGATTTTTTAAGTTAGGGGGGCCATGCCCAAACTTTTTTTTATAAATCTTGGCCATTTTTATCCTTGGCAGTGTCCAACTTCTTGTCCGTCTGATGCTTGAATTCATTTTTGAAAAATCCTACATCATCGACTCAACATCTGAATGGCTGGGAAGCTATCTCTCTTCAATCAAGATGTCAAATAAATTACTAAAAATCTGAAACCACTGCAATGACCAAAGTTTTGCATTTCTATCTTCCTTGGTCTCTAAAATTGTTGGATCTTCAGGTTTTGTGATCGTCAACTTTAAATTACTGTCTAAAATATGCACTAATCCGCTTCTTTTTGTCACTTTATGAGTCCTTAAAATCTGCTCTCGTTGGCGACCATGGGATAGGGTGATTGAGCATGTCGAATCCCACAAACTGATCTGTACAAACAACAACCAAAGAAAGCACCAAGCTACCACAAAAAATATACTACTCAAAGCACAAGAACAGCTCTCACCCTACCCCCTAATAGAATCAAGGCATAAAATCCCACAAGGGATAGGCCCAACATAGTTTGACAAAAATCCAGAGCAAGCTGCTAACCAATTGTTCTAACACAGACTAGCTAAAAAGTCTATCAAAGAGGTCATCCTAGTGGTGGTCTGAACTGCCTACCTAATTTAAGACAACTGGACCAAGATCTCCTACTAGGTGAGGACTCCTATAGCATGGCCATTATAGTTTCTCTTATAACACATTTCCTTTCAAGGTTTCACACTTGGGTGTGTAAAAAGGAGGGAGCTAAGCATAGAGGGACCCAAGGAGAATAGGGCATCGGCCTCAGGTTTTAATTCGGCACCCAAGAATCTACCTAGCTCTTGCGAAGCGACACTTAATCCTTTTCTTTTGCTCACTTTTATTTTCGCTCCAACCTTCCTTATTCTTTTCATTTTGGCTAGCTGCTACCCCTAGGAAGAAAAGGCATCAGCCATGTTAGAAAGCAGAGTTGCAGCATTGGAATGTGTGCATAAGAGGGAGAAAGAGGCTCAAGTACAAGAACAAGTTCTTGTTTAATAAGTTGCTCAAGGTACAACTTGGGAACACTCTATCTCACTCTTGATAGTGACCCATAGGCTGTGTATATAGCCTCTGCCAAGCTAGGGTTAGGGTTTCCCCTGCACCTAGGGCTATTCACACCCATCTGCCCTCATACTCCCTTGCTTATAGTGGGTTCCTATGCCTATCTTCTAATACCCCCCCCTCAATGCCAGGGTGGCATTGGATTACAAGGCATGTAAGATGTCCCCCCCCCTTCTTCGGATGCCTTTATAAATCAGGCTTACAAGAGTGTTTTAGGTAGAGGATTTAAAGAGTCAAAACAATCGATCTTCAGATGGATTGGAGGCATAGTTGGCCACCAATTCTTTGGGTACATCAGGAGTGTTGGGGCATTTACTAGTGATATGCCCTGTCTTCTTGCATTTGTTACATTTCATTTTCTCGGGATACTTCTTCCAACAGTTGTTTACAAGATGTCCTTTTTTCTTTCTGAAATGTTGGTGAGAGTGGTTACAAGAGTAGGAAACACCTATTTTACAACTTTTAAGAGAATAGTGATAGCATCTTCTTCATGTATTGGAGCTTGTACAGAGGCAAGCTGTGCCATAAGTCCCTTCATGTGAGATATGAATTTTTCCAAATCTTCTCCTGATTTATATTCTAAGCTAAAGAATTCAATTTTAAGGAAGATTTTAGTATATTTTACTAGTGGCTCCAAAGAGCTTTTCAAGCTCATCCCATTTTTCTTTAGCAGTGTTTAGTTGATCAACATGATGAATCAAGGACACATTTAAGTGTAACATTATGATTATGAGAGGCCAATACCCTCTCTCTATCATTTTGTACTTTATAAGTACCTGCCATGGGTGGAAATCTTTGCCATCAAACTTTTGAATTTGAGGATGAACATCAGCATATGTTGTGGCCATTGGGAAGGTCTTACCACTTGTTAGGGCAAGGGCAGTGTCTAGTCCCTTACAAATTTTCCACTGAATGCGGAAGCAAATCAGACAATTTGAAATCAAAGTTGCAATGAAGAGAAAGGCTGAAAATCATATAGATGTAATATTTCAAGGTAGACTGTGGTGGTCCTTTCTTATGTGCAATCTTCTTCCAAGGTTTAATAGTATTTTTAGGTTTTAATGAAGTAAACCTAGACTGGACTTCAGGCTCCTCCTTGTGGTATGGCTTAGTGGATGAAGCTTGTGTTGGACAAGGTTGGTTTATGATCTCAATGCTTGTTGTGCTACTGATTTCAAGGAGAGTACAATGACACTCATCCTTTTGATTTCATTGACCAGTGTACTTGAAACAGAGTCACTCAAGATATGCAATACACTTCTAGTGTATGATGGTCTATGTGTTTATAATTGTACACATAACCTTACAACAATATACGAAGAGGAATAACAGTCACTAGTTTTTAGTAAATACCCAACAAGCAAATGATTAGATGATTAATGATTAGTGTTTAGAAACACTAATGTTAAGCTTAGTGAAGTGCTTGAATGAAAGCAAGTTGAGAGTCGGCTTCTCAATGCACTTAGTGATGTCCATTGAGCATGTCTGAGAGCTTTTAGATTTAAAATAGGCTTCAGAGAAGATGCTTTAGTGATTAGAATCATTGTTCAATAAAGCTCAGAGTGAAAAAGTGAAAAATGCCAAGCTTAGAGCTTACTGGCTATGGATTCCATAGGATACATAGTTAGGGTTTGTCAGAGATCTCTCTCTATAGGGAAAATTTCCAGGAACCCTTGTAGATGAGGATAGCCCACTAAGGGGGATATCAAAGCCCCAAGATGGTTGCTAGGATCGCATCGCCTGCTACATGCACAGTAGTACGGATTCCACGCTGTCAAAAAACTGCGCTTGTTTTGCAAAACACGCAATGTCGGGCTCAGTCGTGGACAATGTTGGGGGCAGACTTGATGAGGAGTTGCGCCCTGATGTAGGGAAGAGATCTCCAAAAGAAAGCAGAGTTGATATGGCCTCCTTTGTCCTCCCCAAGTCCTCCATCAGAGGTGGGTCTGGTTTGGCTATGGAGACAAGAGGTAAAAGATGAAGATGATGGACTATCTTATGCACTTAGTGAGGCTGAGGGTATAGGAAGCTGAGGGGATCAGAGGAGGCTCTGATACCATGTTAGAAAGCAGAGTTATAGCATTGGAATGTGTGCACAAGAGGGAGAAAGATGCTCAAGTACAAGAACAAGTTCTTGTTTAATAAGTTGCCCAAGGTACAACTTGGGTACACTCTATCTCACTCTTGATAGTAACCCATAGGCTGTTTATATAGCCTCTACCAAGCTAGGGTTAGGGTTTCCCCTGCCCCTAGGGCTATTCACATCCATCTGCCCTCATACTCCCTTGCTTATAGTGGGTTCCTATACCTATCTTCTAACAAGCCATCCCTAGGGACCTACCAGGCCTTCCTTATTCTTTTCTTTTCATCTAGCTGCTACCCCTAGAAAGACAAGGCATCGGCCGTGGGTCCTGTCCCATCCCCAAGAACCTACCAGGCCTCCGCAAGGCAATAATCAATTGCTTGTAGGAATTTTCTTATTTTTTCTTTTCCTTTTTTTATTAAGGGGTTATAACCCCTTTTTACACACCTCTATAATTTTTATATTTAGATATATTCAAACCTTGCTCTTCTTTGCTATTTTGTAAGGCTTCTCGAATTGCCTCACACTAGCAGGGCTCCTAGGATAGCTGCCTAGCAAGCAAGAAGGATAGGATCACAAGAACTATCCTCTATCACATGTCTTTAATGCTTGACAATATTCTAACAAGAGGTAGATGACTACTCAAATCTCCCCCAAATATACCAAACCAAACCTCAGGACTTCATGCCTTAATAGCCAGTCCCCACAAACAAAAACAAAAGAACCCCCACATACACATATTACATTATCAACTTAAGGAAAAAACTCAAAAAGGGGATGATACCACACCTGGCATGGCAACAAGAAACTCATGTGTAGCAAAGGATCCATCCAGGAATTTCATCCATCTTGTGTGATGCAATTACTAAAACACAAAACCATTAAACGTACCTCCACCAAACAGACATATGGCCCTCTTGGCCTAATGAAATAAAACATTTGATATTGATAGAATTGGCTCTTTTGGCCTTATGAAATAAAACATTAGAACTTGACATAGATGGCCCTCTTAGCATTATGAAATAAAACATTTTTACCATTTAGCTCAACGTACTGTTGAAACAATCCCTTGGTCCTAAAGTTGCTCTACTAAAGCACAAAACCAACCAAGGATAAGGCCTCTTAGGCCCTACACTAAGTGCAATAGGTTATTAGCTAGCCCCCTACATAAAAATAGCAAGGGATGTCTGACAAATATGATGATACACAATCCTATACATCCAAGATAGAGTAGAGAGGTGCTCACTTGCTACCGAACTCATAACCCAAACTAACCATTGACGGTCAAAATCTGACGTGTCAACAAGAAGACCCCAAAGTAGTCTAGGGCTAATGTTAGGAGGTAATTGTATGAGCTCCCCTAGACCACAATTGAAAAAGATATCTTCCACAAAAGCATAGTTAGCCAGGGAATCCACAAAGTGGTTCCATTGTTGAGGAACTAACTAACAAGTCATCGTCTCAAAGCTGCATGATGGTACATCCATAAGATGGGATCCTGCACACTATAGGTCCCATTTAGTTGATTGATTACTAACAATGAGTCACCTTAACACCACATCGGGCTACATTTAGCCTCATGATCAAGGCCTTGTATTCTGCCATATTACTGGTAAAAGAGGGTCCTAAATAGAATCCCATCTTCATGACAACCCTACGTTAGGATCTTTAATGACCACACCAATGATCACATGTTTAGAAGGCCCTATAGAAGCTTTGTCAAAATACAGAGTATAAACCTATGCTTCATTGATAGGCCATGCTATAATAATCAGCTATACTTATGATAATCAAAATCAAGCGGAGAGACAAGATGTATAATAGGCACAATCCCTCCTTCTTCACTAAACTCGATAGGAATGCTAGTTAGAAGTGGCTGACAATGGTGGTAGTACACCTTAATTTTCCACGTAAAGGATCCATCTTGCCACTCAGTAACTTGATACCCTTTGCTCCACCAGATCACTCGACCTTGGTGGTAACATTGCTTAATATACAGATGCTCCAAATAGGGAATGATGCATCCCATCCACTCTTCTTGGTACCTACTAAAGTTAAAGTTGAATCCTAAAGGACCTGCACAGGCACCAAGCCCAATGGCAGCCCTTACACATAGTAAGGCTTCATGATAGCAATCCTCCCACGAACATAATCAACCGCAAAACTAGGGACAAAGCACACAAAATATATGTGTATGGCTCTGCCATTAATCTCAAAACTGAAAAGAAATCATAAATCTCTTTTTTAATAATGAACCAATTTGTCATCTTCATCATCTTCATCCATAGCTTCAATCATTATGCAAGAACAAAAGGGAAAAGAGGAATTTCTGCACAAAAGACAAAGGAGAGAGTAGAGAGAATAAATTTTTGGCACCACCAAAAAGGGAGAATATGCGATTGGAGAAGAGAGAGGGAAAGGAAAGAGGCACATAACCACTCGTGCACTCCACCCCACCTCTTCCCCAAAAAGCACACCCCTTCATATTTTATTATTTCTTTGAAACTTTAATAAATTTGATATTATAAGGCCTTTGGCCTTTAATTTTGAGTATTCCTACCCTTTACAAATGCATGCACGTAACACTTTTATGTATACCATTTATTTATGATGGATGTGGATGTGGATGTGGCCCCCTCATGTAAGTGTGTATATTAGTGATTTTGTAACAATGTAGTATTATTCTCTTGAAAAAATATATATATTATTCATGCTTGGATTCTTTTGTGCCTTGTTTTTATGCTTCTTTGGGTGTCACCATATTCTTCCCACACTAAAATGTGAAGCGTCCTCGTGAACCTTGTCAAAGAAGAACCACTATCTAACACAAAACACTTCCAAAATTGTTAGTAAAACAACTATAATCATAAGGATGAGGCCTATCCATGGTAGGGTATAGGAACTCCAAAGCCATGACCACCAAAGTAAGGGAACTCCTACCTCCATTATACTCCCACACTGAAAAACTTGTATAGTCTCCAAAAGATAGGGTTTGATTTTCACCAAGGGATCACAAGAAAAACTTTCTCCATCCCAATAGGGAAAAGAAATAATGATTTCTTTCATCATGTTGCTCCAAAGGGCACCTTATCAAAATAAAGCTCTCACTTGTGTATAGAAAAAGAGAAGAGCATAGGAATATGCTCTTGTGAATAGGTCTTGTTGTAACGGATATGAATCTATGACTAGGGAAGAGAGAAAATCATGGAAACATACCTTAAATTTTTATGCAGGATATGTTGCTATGGTAATTGTTTTAAGACTTATTTAAAAGGTCAATGTGGATGCATTATGTGGCCACAAAGATTAATAATGAGGGGAAAAGCAAGAGGGGGAATAGACAATCACTAGTGTGGGTAAGGAGGTGGATAGAAAACTTTGGTGAGTAGGTGAGACCAATGAGGGAATCATGTAGTAAAGAGGTTGGACTCTAGAGCCTAGAAAAAACCATTTTGATTCTATGTTCTTAATGTTTTTGTGTTTCTTAGATGTTAATATCATAATTTAAAAAATGTTCTTTTAAATTTGTTCAAAGGAAAACTTATCTATTGTTTGTAATATCAGTTGCCACATGAGATAAAGTAAGGGGAATAAAAAATGGAGGGAATGTAATTGGTAGAGGAGGATAAGAGTAGGGGGAGGAAAGTAGGTGAATGAAAGGGGCAAATGAGGGATGGGAAAACCCATCTTTTACTTCGGTAGTTTTCCACCTGGACGTTGAAGTGAAGGTGTGTAGGTGGGCCTTAGGGTCTTGAAAGAAAGGGTTATGGAGGTAGATAGAGGGAGGAGAGAGAAATGCCCTGTTGCATTGCGCCTTGATCCTATGGTCCAAAGGGATGCTTTGGATCATCTTCTCCTCTTGCAAGTATATGTTTGCCTACTCGCTTGCTCTTCCTTCCCTTTTCAGGGGCCCTTTCCTGTTGAGATATCGAGCTCCACTCGTGATACGCCAGGGTGACCGTTGTGTATTTATGTCACCGACTTGTCAGTTGCAGACGCGGTTGGTACACCGCCCATGAATAATAGCTACATGATAGCTATCCTTATCTACTCTAGTTCGTGGCTCAGTTAGTATGCCACCTTAGTTAGTTGAGTTTGGTTTGAGACCCATATCTAGGGTTCTTCTATTTCTTTGTACTTGAGTTCTTTTGGCTTACACAACTAAGAAGAGGAAAACTGTTTTCAGCCTCCACCCTTGTGTGTCTTTCGGGGCCTGTTTTGCAGACGGAAGTTTTCTGCACGCACTCAAGAAAAGGCTCAGTTTTATGCTGTGCGACCACTGTTCTACAGGTCGGTGAAAAGTTACTGTAGAAATTGCATCGTATGCTTGTGCGCAGAGACATTGGGAGTTTCAGAATCATCCTTGGTTCCTGTTTATGCAAAATCGTCACTAGGAAGTGACTGTGTGGTCAAATACCACTTTCGCCAGTTTTGCAGATTTGCCCTTGTGAGGGTGAAGCTGTGTTTTTTGCAGTGACAGAATTTCTTGCAGTATTCTGTAATGGCGTCTGATTCTCTTTCACAGATTGTCACTGAAAAGCTTGACAAGAACAACTTCCAGGCATGGAAGTTTAGAATGACGAATTTCCTTATGGGAAAAGGATATTGGGAATTTGTTGCAGGAAATGAAGAAGAACCAGTTCTTCCTGATGTTCCCAATCAACAACAAATGCAGGCATTTAAAACATGGCATGAGAGAGCCAGGAAAGTTATGTATTGGCTGTCTATCAGTATTTCAGACTCTATGATTGTGCATATTCAGGATGCAAGTACGCCAAAGGAGGCATGGGATACTTTGTCAAAAATGTATAGCACAAATACGCAAGCCAGGAAAATGCAGCTCAAGCAAGAGTTGCATAATGTGCAAAGAGAAAGTATGAGCATCAACGACTACCACATGAAGGTGAAGAAGATTGCAGATGCACTTGCTTCCATTGGGTCGCCAGTGGAAGATGATGATTTAGTTTCCGTGACCTTGAATGGTCTAGGAAAGGATTATGCACAGTTTCGGACATCCATTTCAGTTCGTGAAAGATTTCCTGATTTTGAGGAGTTGATTGCTCTTCTAATTTCTGAGGAACAGAGAAATGGTGGTGCATCTTCTTCAGGAGGAACTTCAAAAGAAGCTGTCTTCTACTCAAATGCTGGAAGAGGTAGAGGCAGAGGTAGAGGAGGCCGATTTGGAGGCCGTGGCAGAAATCAGAATATGCAGCAAACTCAAGAAAACCAGTCCTATGGAGGAGGACGTGGTAACTCTAGAGGCAGGGGGAGCCAAAGAGGTCGTGGTGGATGGCAAAGAGGCCAAAATGCAAACAGTAATGTTGAATGCTACTACTGTGGTAAAATGGGTCATATGGCTAAAGACTGCTATAAAAAGCAGAATGACATCATGAATGGAAAACTGCAACAAGGGAATTATGCATCTTCTAGTAGACAGGGTGATGACAGAAATGAGCATTTGTTCATGGTGCAGCACATGAACAATTCTATGACAAGTGCAGAAGAAAGCAATGATGTATGGTATGTTGACTCAGGTGCATCAAACCACATGACAGGTCATGCATAATGGATGGAGGATGCAAGGAAAATGGAAAAACCAGGATTTGTGGAGACTGGTGATGATACTGCACATCCTATTGTGCAGATTGGAAAAATTTCCTTGTCTATGCAGGGTGGGAAAAAGAAATACCTGTCCGATGTATTTCATGTCCCGAATATCACCAAGAATCTGGTTTCAGTTGGTCAAATGGTTGAACAGGGCTTGCAGGTCAGATTTAATCCTCATGGATGCTTTGTTGAGGATATGAAAAATAAAGGTCGCTTGATAGCAAAAGGAAAGAAGAAGGGCAGAATGTTTACATTGGATGCAGACATGTCTGAATTGAGTGTAGCAATGTTTGCACATGGGACCGGTGTAGTTGCAGATATTGATATCTGGCATAAACGCATTGGTCATGTTAATGTACAGCGACTTAAATCAATGCAGGCCCAAAATATTGTTGCAGGATTGCCCAAATTCAAGGTTGCAGAAATGCATAAGGTATGTGAAGCCTGTCAGTTTGGAAAACATGCAAGGAAACCATTTCCTAGACATGTTCAAGAGAGTGAGAAGCCATTGGAATTAATTCACTCTGATGTGTGGACAACTAAAGCTGCATCTCTTGGAGGCTGTCATTATTTTGTCAGTTTTATTGATGACTATAGCAGAAAAGTTTGGGTGTATTTTATGAAAAAGAAAAGTGAAGTTTTTGGGCATTTCAAAACTCTTAAAGCTATGGTTGAAAAAGAAACAGGCTTGCAGATAAAATGCCTAAGGTCAGATGGAGGGGGAGAGTACCTCTCAAATGAGTTTGCAAAGTTCTTGCAGGAGCATGGCATAAAGCAGCAATATTCATGCAGTTATACCCCACAACAAAATGGAATTGCAGAAAGGAAAAACAGGCATATTGGAGAGGTATCTCGTGCCATGCTCAATGAAAAAGACTTGCCAGATTTTTATTGGGCTGAAGCAGTTGCTACAGCAGTCTACATAATGAACAGGACTCCCACTGCAGCAATACATGGAATGACTCCAGAGGAGAGGTATACTGGTAGGAAACCAGATATTTCTCATTTGAAAATTTTTGGTTGCATTGCCTATGTACATGTGCCAGATGAGCTGAGATCCAAGTTGGATCCAAAAGCTGAGAAGTGCATCTTTATTGGTTACTCTCTGCAGCAAAAAGGGTATAGATGCTATAACCCTTCTACTCGTAAGTTTACAGTGAGCAGAGATGTTGTTTTTGATGAGATGAGTAGCTGGTATAAACCAGTAAATGTGATTGATGATGAAGATGCACAAAATGGTAATGCTACACAGAATTCACAGCAGCAGTCACAAAATATTAGTGGACCTGGAGCGTCCTCTAGCAGTGGTTCACATTCTTTGCCATGGACAGGCAGATTGAGATCAGGAGAATCTTCTCAAAGCAATGTAGATAGTGGTATGCAGGTATCACGAAAAGGAAAAGAGAAGGTTGATCAGCCCATGTTTGATGTGAATGCAGGTCACTCTTATGTGGATGGTGAATCCAGTGGCTCAGAACAGAGCATTGATGATGAGTTGGGTATTCCTTCTATTGTTACACCTGGAGTAAGGAAGACCAGGGATGTTTTGAGAGCACCTGGGAGTGAACCTACTTTGCGCAGGTCTACAAGAGCTAGGTATCCTGTGGATAGGCTGAAATATGATGGATTTACAGCCATTCACTATGCATATATGGTCAAAGTGATACAGGAACCAGAACCCACATCTTTTGAGCAAGCCATGGGAAAAGAAAAATGGGAGAAAGCCATGGATGAAGAAATGGATGCCTTGGAAGCAAATGCTACATGGGAGTTAGTACCTTTGCCTAAAGGTAAGAATGCAATTGGCTGTAAGTGGGTTTATAAGGTGAAGCACAATGCTGATGGTTCTGTGAACAGATACAAGGCAAGATTAGTAGTCAAGGGGTATGCACAAACATATGGCATTGACTATGAAGAAACATTTAGTCCGGTTGCAAGGATGGCAACCGTAAGAGCAGTCATTGCTATGGCTGCATCAAAGGGATGGTCTTTACATCAGATGGATGTAAAGAATGCCTTCTTGCATGGTGATTTGCAAGAAGAGGTCTATATGGAGCAGCCACCAGGTTATGTGCATGCTGTTCATCCTGAGTTTGTTTGCAGGTTGAAGAAAGCCTTGTATGGCTTGAAGCAAGCACCTAGAGCATGGTCTGACAAGATAGGACAGTATCTTGTCACTATTGGCTTTCAGATTTCCAAGGCAGATTTCTCACTTTATGTGAGAAAAACAGAGAAAGGTATTATGCTGCTTGTCATTTATGTTGATGATTTGATTATGACAGGTGACAGTGATGAAGATATCCTTCATGTGAAAATGCTATTGAAGCAGAAGTTTGAGATGAAGGATTTGGGAGAGCTGCGTTATTTCTTGGGCATTGAGGTGATTAGATCACCAAGTGGGATACAGCTCTTGCAGAGGCAGTATGGATTGGACATGCTGTCCAAATATGGGATGACAGGCTGTAAGCCTATTTCAGTTCCTTTGGAGCAAAATGTGAAGCTGAGCACAGATGCAGGTGAGCTTCTAGAAGACCCTACTATGTACAGACGCATAGTAGGAAGTTTGATTTATATGACTATTACCAGGCCAGATTTGAGCTATGCTGTTGGATTGGTAAGTCAGTTTATGCAGGCTCCAAGGAAACCACATTTGGATGCGGCTAGACGCATACTTAGGTATGTGAAGTCCACATTGCAGTATGGACTATTTTATGAGACTGGGGTTCAGATACAGTTGCATGGATACACGGATGCTGATTGGGCTGGTAGTATTTCTGATAGACGATCTACCAGTGGATATGTATTCTCTTTTGGGAGTGCTGCAGTCACTTGGAGCAGCAAGAAACAGCCTACAGTTGCCTTGTCGAGCACAGAGGCTGAGTACAGGGGTGCAGCAATGGCTGCATGTGAGGTAGCTTGGTTGCATAAGCTACTTTATGATATGCATCAGTCTACAGATGGGCCAGTTGTCATTTATTGTGACAACATGAGTAACCCAGTCTATCATGCTAGAACAAAGCACATTGAGGTGCATTATCACTATGTGCGAGAGAGGGTTTTACTAGGTCTTATTGATCTAGTTTATGTCAGCACAGAGGATCAGGTAGCTGACATATTCACGAAGGCATTGGGCGCAGAGAAGCTGCGCAAGTTCAGAGACCTGCTTGGTGTGCAGGAATTGGGATTGAGCTCGAGGGGGAGTGTTGAGATATCGAGCTCCACTCGTGATACGCCAGGGTGACCGTTGTGTATTTATGTCACCGACTTGTCAGTTGCAGACGCGGTTGGTACACCGCCCATGAATAATAGCTACATGATAGCTATCCTTATCTACTCTAGTTCGTGGCTCAGTTAGTATGCCACCTTAGTTAGTTGAGTTTGGTTTGAGACCCATATCTAGGGTTCTTCTATTTCTTTGTACTTGAGTTCTTTTGGCTTACACAACTAAGAAGAGGAAAACTGTTTTCAGCCTCCACCCTTGTGTGTCTTCCCCCATTGTGCAAGCAAGAAAGCTTCAAGCGAGACTCCTTCCTTCTCTCCCACAATCTTGACATTTCCTTCACCTACTACACCTTGTACCCTCGCCCTCTCATCCTCTTTGTGCTATCCCTTGCAAGTAATAGAGGAGGGTGTGACTTCAATCGGCCTTTCTTCTACTGCTCCCAACCAAACTGTCAAGAAGGGAGACCTTTATGTAACAACATTGATGTGGATGTGTAGCATAATACACTTCTCTTCGCCTTTTTCTACTTCAACTTATTCTCTTGTTCACAATTTGACTCATCAATATGTCTTCCCTGATTGACTCTGATTTGTCCACTACTTCTATCATTCGATGATTATCTTCTTCTTCTATTTTTATTCCTATGTAGAGGATAGGCCATGCATGACCCACTCTTGATGTCATCATCATGAGGTTGTTATTGCTCTTATATCTTTTCTTGATCTTCTTCTTTATTCTCTTATTTCTTCTTCCCTGTGCTTCTGCTTCTTCTTCTTCTTCTACTGCTGCTGGTGGTAATTTGATGGAAAGCACCGATGTAGGCAGCGATGGTGAATGCAAGGATGGGTATATATTTGTGTACGACCTCTCTCGTGTCTTCAATCACGACATTGTGTCCAACTGCTCCGCTCTGAATCCATGGGTAAACGTGTGCCCTTCTCAGTGGCCAAAGGTGGCTTGGGGGAGTCCTCGGGGAAAGCATCCCCCTTGGGGCAAGCAAGTTCCTGGTACATCTCGGACCAGTTCACGTCAGAGATGGTGTTCCACAACCTAATGCTACAGCACCCTTACCTCACGGACAAGGCAGAGTAGGCGACTCTCACTTTTGTTCTTCTGCTCCTAGCCTTTATCCTAGCAGGTTACTGTGCATCCTGTGAGGGAATGGTGTCCTGGTAGGCTTGGAAGATGGTGCTGGAGGCCGCATCACTGATGATGATGCTAATGTTGATCAAATGTTGAAGTGTGCTTATATTTAACCCATTTTGATGCTAGATGGTGAGAGGGCAACCTTTGTCTTTGTTTGTCTCTCTGTCTCTCTGTAGGCGCACAATACATATGAGAAGGAACTTCTGCCAGCGCTTGGTGCTTTGACACTTTCGATAAGCCTCAAAGACACGAACCTCGAGGAGAAACAGTGCACCAATGACACGATTACAATGACTGATGGAAGACAAGAACCTCTCTCTCTCTCTGTGCTTCATGTTGTTCACATGGTCGAGCAGTGCCACACTCTTTCACTTGAAGCCATCGATGATGTCTAGTGGCATCTAATTGTTCTCTCTGTGCTTCATGTTGTTCACATGGTCGAGCAGTGCCACACTCTTTCACTTGAAGCCATCGATGATGTCTAGTGGCATCTAATTGTCCTCTGAGGCCTTCCCCTTCGAGTTTGACAGAGGGTTCTCCATAACAAATGAGTCTTTGCTACTGCGAATGTTGCTGCTGCTCCGCCTCTCCCATATATAGATACACCAGCCGCCCTCCCCCTATCATAGCCCCTGCGTGTACCAAGTCCATATTCATTAGATAATTGCATGCCTATACCACCAACATCACTAGCAACACGTGTGGGAATAATGCCTTGTGCTCGATCATCCTTCTCAGCATCACGCCTACCTTCTGCAAGTGGGATGATGTACTACTACCATTCTGGTTGCTGATGCTACTGTTAGATACCTTTTCATGTGGGGAGCACGTTTTCTTCCTCGCCATGTTATTAACGAACAATAAAGGCCTTCTCCAGAATCCTTCCTCTGTTAAAAATCCCTTCTTTTTCTTGCATCCTCCGTCAAAATCCAAATCCAATCCTTTTCCCATTATGAATCCCTGGGGTATACCTCTTTATTTTTTTTTGCACCAATCCTCCTCCTTTCCCCCTTTCCCCTTCTCTCTCTCTCTTGTTCCCTAGGCATGAGTATCCCTTCTTTCTCCGCCACCGCCAGTGCTGCCATTGTAGGAAAATGGAGATTGCTAGTTGCCCCTGCCTCCTCGCCTCTTCTGGTTGCTATTGCGGGGCACTACTTTCCTTGCAATTGATTGATGCATCTGTTGCGGGGCTTATTTTTCTTCTTTTCTCTTTTTCTTCTCCTTCTATGTTATAGCCTAAATGATGGCTGCCTACAAATCCATTCCCAGATTGTTGCTCGATGATGATAACTCCTATGTTTCCAATTTGTTGCTCGATTCTATGACTCATCACAATGCTTGCTTCATGCTAGCTTTGGCATTTAATGCGGGGACTCTGAGACATGTGTCTTCTTTTCTTCTTAGTCTTGTCTGACTTGGTGGGGGTGGCCAAGATTACATGCTTGCTCTTGCCACTTTTGAATACTTGTCTTCTTCTTCTTCTCATTTCTTCTTCCTTATCAGAGTTCTTTTAAGCTCTTTTCACTCTTATCCAAGGTAGAAGCTGTATTTTCTTGTTCTTCTTCCTTTTACTTCCTCTCAAGATCTAGTTGTTGAGATCAGCTCTTCCCCAGCTACACACCAAAATGTCAGCAACCCTCCCACGAACATAATCAATCGCAAAACCAGGGACAAAGCACACAAAATCTATGTGTATGGCTCTGCCATTAATCTAAAAATTGAAAAGAAATCACAAATCTCTTTTTTAATAATGAACCAATTTGTCATCTTCATCATCTTCATCCATAGCTTCAATCATTATGCAAGAACAAAAGGATAAAAAGGAATTTTTGCACAAAAGACAGAGGAGAGAGGAGAGAGAACAAATTTTTGGCACCACCAAAAAGGGAGAATATGCGATTGGAGAAGAGAGAGGGAAAGGAAAGAGGCACATAACCACTCGTGCACTCCACCCCACCTCTTTCCCAAAAAGCACACCCCTTCATATTTTATTATTTCGTTGAAACTTTGATACATTTGATATTATAAGGCCTTTGGCCTTTAATTTTGATTATTTCTACCCTTTACAAATGCATGCACGCAACACTTTTGTGTATACCATTTATTTATGATGGATGTGAATGTGGATGTAGCCCCCTCATGTAAGTGTGTATTTTAGTGATTTTGTAACAATGTAGTACTATTCTCTTGACAAAAAATAAAAATATTATTCATGCTTGGATTCTTTTGTTCCTTGTTTTTATGCTTCTTTGGGTGTCATCACTTCACCTTATTAAAGTTAACTTTAGTCTTAAACTCTACCCCTTGCAAATCTACTAGAAGGGTCATCGTAGAGTCATTCTTTCCTAAATGTACAATCTTGTATGGTCCATCCCATTTGGGTTCTCATTTTCTTGGAAAGAGCTCCATTTGAGCATCATAATAAAAAACTAACTGGCCTTTCACAAATTTGTACTTCTTAGCCCCAAAGATCATGAAGGGATTTCATTCTCCTCTTCCCTACTTCTTGATGTAATAAAGCCTGCAACCAAATCTCATCAAGATGTGCCAGAAAAGTATACCATTCTTGTAACACTTCTTTCTCTCCCAATGAATGATTGACAGAAAAATTCACAGTGGGAAGCTCTATTTCTAATGGCAAAATGCACTCCTCCCCATACACTAGCTTGAACGAGGTGTGGCCTGTGGCTCTCTTGAATGTCATGTTGTAAGCCCACACTACCACATATAGTTTCTTATCCTAGTCTCACTTACTTTCCAATACTAACTTGGATAAGATTCCTACCATTTTTTAATTTGTACTCTCAACCTAACCATTTAACTTAGGATTATATGGGGTAGTCTTGTTGTGCTTAATCTTTAAAGCTACACTTAGGGCCGCTATAACCTTGTTCAAGAAGTGTGTCCCTCGATCAGAAACTATCTCCTTTGGTGGACCAAAATGGCAAACAATTTGCTCCATAATGAAATTGACCATCTCCTTAGCATTGTCCTTCCTCGTTGCTTGAGCTTCAGACACTTTGTAAAGCAATCAATTGTTACAATAATATACCACTTTCACGTAGTTGATGAAGGGTATATTGGTCCCACAAAATCAATACCCCATTTTTTTAAGGGTAACGTAACCAGAATGGGATTTAGAGGTCACCTATGGTTTTCCCTCGCATCCTATCTTTGCCAGACATCACAGTGCTTAACATAACTAAAAGCATCTTGGAAAATCAATGGCCACCAATATCTAGCATGCAGGGAATTTCGAGCGATAAGTCGGCTAGCAAAATGTCCCCCACATGCTGAATCATGGCACTCGTCAAGAATAAATTGTACCTCATTGGGCACTATGTAACGATGATAAACATCATCTACTCCTCTCTGATACAAGATATCCGCTATAATCAAAAAGTGTAATGCTTGTTGCTTGATCTTTCTCTTTTTAGACTCTCGTAAACTCGGGCCGGGGGGGGGGGGGGAGGTCACTCATGAATATATGTATATATAACATGAGTTCAAAATAAGGGGTTTTTAAAACAACATTTTTATACATTTTTTACATACATAAGGGTGTCATATAAAGGGTTTACTTACAGATTGAATAGAAAAGGGTTGCGTTTTATTCAAGAAAAATTCATAGGTTAGGATATTTATAAATAGGCAATGAACGCACGTTATATAGAGAATATATATATAGTGAACCCCCCAAGCTCATAAAGCAGCCCCAAATCATCATGTAGATAAATAATGCATTATCGTTGCATACCAGGAAGGGATGTAAGCTGTATTGATTTTAAATAGACCTTCAATATCGCGTCCCTTAGCCATAATTTCCTTTGGCTCCCTGAAATCCACAAGGCATTCTGCAATACCCTGCAGCTTTGGTGGCTTGCTCCTAATCTCATAATTGAACTCTTGTAGAGTGGTTAACTACTTTGCTAAATGGTCAGGCGGCTGTAACTTATTTAGCAAAAATTTGAGTCCTTCTGCCTTCATAAAGAATACTACCTTCTCATAGAGAATATAATGTCTAAATTTCTTTGTTGCAAAGACCATTCTAAGGCACAATTTCTCCATGTATGTATAGTTAACTTCAGATATCCCCAATTTCCTACTAGCAAAGGCAATTGGATGATACCATCTCTCCTCCAAATTTGAGCTAAACAACATATGATATTATGCATTATGGCTGCTAAAAATATATAAAAAACTTCACCTCTTCTGGATGCTTTTAGGATTGCCTCTTTTGCTAATTTCTGCTTCACATCCTCAAAGGATACTTGATATGCTTCATTCCACTCAAACAGACAGTTAAAAGATAGAAGCTTTGTCAATGGCAATGCTCTTTCTGTGAGTGTATTGATAAATCTCCAAAAATATCCCACTAATGATAGAAAGTTTTGCATCTCCTTTGAAGTACGAGGCGGGCTCATAGAGATTATAATCTTTATCTTTTTAGGGTTAGTCACAATACCAGAAGAACTAACCACATGGCTGAGTAACAACCTGTAGGGCACTCCAAATATAGACTTTCTAGGGTTAAGAGCAATGCAGAACTGTTTATAATGCTCAAAACATTTCCTCAGAATAATCAATTGTCACTCCCTTGTGGTGGCTACCCTAGATCGTCAATAAAGACTTTTAACTACTTTGGGAAGATATCACCAAAGGTCTTATAGCTGCTCATTGCCAAGACCCAGGCTCATTACATAGGCCAAAGGCGATCACATGATACACAAAGGTACCGAAGACAGTAATAAATATTGTTTTCCATTTGTCTTCCTCTACAATATCCATCTAGTTATATCCAACAAAGAAATCCATAAACGAATAGATTTTCCTACCCACTAAGTGATCCAAAAACTAGTCAATGAATGGCAACTAGTTGTAATCCTTAATTGTATGCTTATTAAGCCCCTTGAAATCTACACAATGCTAAATTTGATTGTTCTTCTTCTTCTTGATAACAAATGGTGAACACCATTATATGTGTTGAACTAGAAATATTAGACTTTCCTTTCATAGATTTGTCATTTCTTTGAATAGCCCCATCCCTTAATTCAAAAGGCATATATCTTAATTTCTATTGCACACGGTGGCTGCCTTGCTTCAAAGGAATCCTATGAATAGCCAAGCTGGGAGGAATGCCTCTCAGCTCATCATAACTCCAAGAAAAGATATTGTGGAATTCTTGAATCAAGGACACATAATCCTTTCTTTCTTTCGAATTGAGCATGGACCCAAATTTAATTGGCCATGAATCATTCATTGTACCAAGGTCAATATCAATTACATATGCATCCCTTATCCTCTCCTAAGCCTCTATTGGCTCATTCAAAGTCACTTGGTAGATATCCTTTGTAGTGGACCCCTCACATTGGACTCGTCACTTGATGATGTCTCACTAGTAGATGGAGCATCTAGCATATCAAACTCTGATGAAGATAAAGGAACTCTCTCACTTTGAGGAGATTCAGGGTAAGCATATACTACTACATGTCTAGCACCTCGACCAAAGATAAATCATCCAACAAACCTAATGACCCTAAAGTCCAAAATGCATTCTACATTGGCAATGGTCACATGGATTTTAGTGATGCAACCTTTGAGTTGTCTTAAATTGTCATCAGCCATTCAAAGGATTTGGAGGCATCTTCTTTTATTTCTAATCCCAATCTCTCCATCAATTCCAAACTCATAATGTTGCACAATAGCATGGTCCACAAATATTCCATCAACATATGATGCTACCCTTGGACAATGCTTTTCGGCATGCTCAAACCAATCATCTCCTACTTATGCTATTTCCAAGGGCTCAACAATATACCCAATGCATAGAATCTTCTTAAATTCCTTGCGCACTCTAGAAGACAACTTAATCAATTGTAGAAGATTTACATCCGGCTTAACTTCACAAAGAGAACTTACTAAATTGAATTCATTATAGCTAGCAAGAGCTGGCTTTTCTCACCAGACCATTCTCTCCTTTGGTCTTTGAATTGGCCTTCGTGCTTCTTTCTTGGCTTTTGCCTTCTTCTTTGGTGACTCCTTATTCTTCTTGGGGTTTGCTTTATCATCTACGACCTTGAGAGGTCCGCCTTCCATATTGGGATTAAGGAATTGTGTCCCCTTATCATCTTGCTTAGGGTTTCCCTCAATAGGTTTTTTGTTGGCTTTGTCGACCTCCATTTGGCCTCTAGTAATAACTCGTAGATTAGAAGCTTCAGTGCCATTGATGCAAACAGCTTCTATAAGGCCAACTCTATTGCCACTAGGTAGCTCCTCTACCATAGCTTTTCCTCTTTATAATATTTGTTTCGGTCCTTCATCTTGCTAGAGGTTATTCCCTTGGCCTTGATGATTAACTTGACTTGGATGTCTACTTCCTTGCTAGAGAGAAATAATCTTACTCCAACAGGTACTAGCTAAATGGTTGGACTTCCCACATATGTCACATTTAACATTTGGAAAATTCTTAGGGAAATGTTGGCCACCACACCACTTACAGTTGAATCTTGAGGGGGACACCCTCTTCAGGACGTCAACTCCCTATCAAATTCTGATGCTTCTTAAGGAGACTAACATCAATGGCTATTTGTCTATATTGTTCACTAATCATATCAGTATAGTGCTTCATCATATCCTTAACTTTGCCCAAGGGCATTCGAGGCACTTGACTCATAGCTCCAATCATCCACATGTCCTTCCATTGGCCTAACCACTTGATTAGGGATTGGTTGTTGATTCCCTAGAACAACGATAGGATTTATCATTGGGCTTCTAGTAATTGGTGGAGCCATTTGACTAGTCATAGGCATGGTCACACTAGGAGGAGTTGGCAACATGGGCACATTTGGAATCATGCTTCCTCTCCCATTAGGAGGACTCATGGGCATCTCTTGACCTCCACTTGTCAGCGCTAAAGTATTTACAAATCCTAAACTCTGATTCCAATTTGACCTAGAGGCATAAGCCACTTGTAATTGCTATTCTACATCTTCTGCTTGTGTAATAGCCGTATCAATGTCGGCAAGAGCAACACTGCTCAATTGCACTTGAATGTTAAATTCTAGCCCATTCAAAAAGTATTGTAGCTGAGCAGCAGCTGCAATAAGAATATAGGTTTGGAATATTTGAAATACCTCCTTCAGTTTCTTGGCATACCCATGGACATTATCATTAGGTTCTTGATGTGTAACATTAAGGACACATAGCCAATACCGAACTCCCCTTTCAGGGGCAAACTCTCTTCGAAAGGCCACAAATAATAAATCTATCGTAGTTATGGTTTCAGCCTTCATGTAGTGATACCATACTACTGCTCATCCTTTTATAGTCATGTGGATGAAGAACATCATCAAGTGTCCCTCATCTTGAATTTGGTAGTTTTTAGAATTCATTAATGTGAAGTTCCATATCTTCCTTTGCTAACCCATTAAAAATGGGTAGAGGAAACCCTAAGGTTGGAAAATCCACCGTTCTAGCAGGAATTGCAATGGGTTGTGCTGCCATGATAACATGACCGGATTCACTAAAGGGGTTCAAAAAACTTGAACTATCACTCCACTCAAAGTGGACAGAGTGATTGAAAGGGGGAAAGTACTAGAGCTTCCTCCCCCTAATGGACTATGCATCGAGCTAGGGTTACTAAGATCTCGCCCTTGTAAGGATATTGGACCACTTCTTTGTGGAGAATATCTTCTATTTATTTTGGCCCATCGTCTAGCTCGTTCATCTCTTTTTTGCTTTTGAAACTCGGCTTGACGGTCTTGTGAGTCTAGCTCACTGATTTTTGGCATACACTAATGAATTGGTCCCTATTGACGGAGATTCAGAAATAGCCACTTATTAGTGCCTCCTGGAAAATGCACCACCTATTGGGACCTAAAACAAGCTTGACACATTGGCTCTAAGCACTAGACAAGTCTTTCTATACTCAAAGAGCACAATCCCTCAGCCTCATGACCAGGAGCGTATTGTGAATCTTTACGTTTGGTTTGAATTGTAGTCCAACAATTAAACCCCACAATCCTTAGAGGGAGTCCCTACACATAGAGTGGTATAAAATACATTGTAATCACAAACAAAAGGAGGCACCCCTCCAGGTACATGCCATGGCTCCACTGTAGCTCTCCTACATCTGGGGGATCAGCCCCTTGATGCACCGCTAACACAAATAACACATGTGTCACAAACTCCACTCTTATTTAAAACATTAAAGGAGATAAAATATTTCCTTACTTGACAGTTTTCCAAAGAACCAATTGCCTAAATCTATAGCTTATGTGTCTCACAATTCAGCATGGGTCATATGTATAAGAAACCAATTGCAATGCATCTAGGAGTTACCATGTGATATGCGCAATGCAATTGTGAATGCCATAGTGCTTAAACAATTTATACTTCATAAATCAGTGTTGTGGAGTGCAACAAATATTTCTTTTAATGATTTCACCCTATACGTCGTGCTTCATTGCTAAGGGTCAGATCCCTGAGCATCCTCATACTACTTAACCCCTTTTAAACTTAATTTATAATTTTCCTATATGGTATGAACAAAAAATTAGATCATAATTTCATATGTTACCAACAACTAATCAGCATCAAAACCCCTATTTCCTCCTACTGTTTAGGTTGTGCATCGTTGATAGCTATAAAGATCGGTTTTTTCATGTGTTTTTTTTGCAAAAAATGGTGAAAATGGAATTTAATATGAAGACATAGCTAAACTGAGGCTTATCCCTCATGCTACAGCCATCCCACACATTCACAGACATAAATCATATTTTTCCTTAATTTTCTAGCAAAAAAAACTAAAATTTTCCAAATTTCTACTATTTTTCTTTATTTATTTAAATAAAAGTTTTGGTATTTCTGATTTATAGTTTGGGAGTGATCACAATTACTGAACATTGGTTTTATATCCATTTCTACTTCATATGGACCCCAAAATCACAACAAAACCCCCAAAATTTATCATTTTCATGAAAATCACATTATTGTGGGTTTTGCGTGTTTTGATATAAATTATTAAAAGACTAAATTTTTTGGTTTTCTTCAAGATTTATTTATAAAACTCAGCAATTTCAATCAAAGGAATCCATTTACAAACAATTTCATCAAACATTTCTCATAAAGCGAATGAAATGAGTGCTTATGCATAGAAACTTGATTTTGGAGGCGCATACTTAATGGTTGGGAGGCTACTCACAATTATTTTCTACCACTGAGGCTCTCTCCAACTCTGATCTATGATCTCCTTCGCTCCAGTACAATGATTCCATTAGCATCTCACATCCAATTCCTTCCCTTTCTTCCATGGATTCATGTGTGTGAATAGCCCTCAAGAGGAGAGAGAAATACTAGATTTGTAGCTTCCTCATCAAGCAGTCATTTCTTGATTGGAGACCGACGACGAAAAGTGAAAAATTTAAGATGATCATTGCCAATGTCTGATTTAGGGCTTACTTGTAGGCTGCCATGGCCATCTCCCCACAAATCAACGCAAGAAGGGCGGCACATCCTAAACGACGCCGTTTTGAAATGCACCCCCCTCCCTCCCCCCATCATGATTTTTTAAGTTAGGGGGGCCATTTGGCCCCCAAAGGGCCATGCCCAAACTTTTTTTAATAAATCTAGGCCATTTTTATCCTTGGCAGTGTCCGGCTTTATCTCTCATCCATATCCAACGCTCAAATTCAGTTTTTAAAAATCTTGCCTGATCGACTCAACATCCTAAATGGACAAGAAGCTATCTCTCTTCAATCCGATTGTCAAAAAAATTACTAAAAATCCACAACCACCAAAATAGTCAGATTTTTGCATTTCCTCTTCCTTGGTCTCTAAAATTTTTGGATCTTCAGGTTCTTGGTGTCCATCGGCTTTAAATTCCTCCCTAAAATTTGCACTAATCTGCTTCTTTTCAACACTTCACGAGTCATTAAAATTTGCTCTCACCTATTGACTACCCATTCATTTCCTAACTTGTGACGGTCTCATAAAACTTTACAACCTCGATACTCAAACTAGCTAGCTTATGAACTCATTTAGGACACCAGCATTATGAAGATAAAGAATCGGTCATTGAGTTTACTCTAAAAGTGAGTAAGAAAACCTTTGGCATCAAGGCAAGATTAGGGAAATATGTCAAAGATTTCCGTGTGACTCAAGTGACTCAACAATTAGGAAATAAACAAACCTCATTGGCAGATGGGGTTAATTTGAAAAATATCCGAGAGGAGGATCAGCTAAGAGTCATAGCATAGTGCTCCATCATATGTTCACTTACTATAAAACCATAGCTAACCCATCCAAGTGCCCAGAATGGTTGATGGAGGACATTTTGGTAGATAATCTAGTCAATTGGGACTTAAATTAGCTATGTCTAGAGTGCATCACAAAATCTTTAGCCAAAGCCCACAAGGCCCTCTAGAAGAACCCCATTGAAAAGCTTGGTCGATCAAAAGGAAAGCATCACCTCATCAACTACAGAGGGGTCCTTACAAAAATTGTAACTGATAGTTTAAGAGTTCCTCTCAAGAGGATGTCCTATCTCGAGGATATGTTGACTATCCACCACCTCCCTAAGAAATCACTAGGAAGATTTTGAAAGCTATAGTGAAGAAAGTAGGAAAAGAAAGGAAATAGAAGAAGCAAATTACAACTCATGCTCAGAAACATCTGACAAGGAGGAGACAAATGGACAATTATTTGTGGTTCTAGGAAGGAATGAAAAAGTTGAAAAAATAGAACAATTCGTCAAAGAGCTCCTAATAAGAAAAGAATAGGAAGGAGAAAGGATAGAAAAGGGCAAGGAGAAGTTTGGTGAAGGCTAAAAAACTATCAAAGCAACACCACCATGGAACCTCATAATGACTATCGAGTTTAACTTAAACCAAGTACGATAAGAGCAAGAAAAGGTAGAAATTGAGCAATTTTTTTTCATTTCAATGCCATGGATAGAAATGGGGATGAAGAAATCTAGAAGTATTAGAACAACAAAAGACAAAAACAAGGTGAGTTGCCAAATATTATTTTTATAAAGCTTATTACCTATCCAATTATTTTTGCAATAGAGATTGGCAGATATATCTACCTTCTTAAGTGCACTATTGAAAGGAAGCCTCCTTGCTATAATTGTTGATATAGTTTTGGTATATCTTGTGTTGGCTTCTAGATGCCTATTGGACTATGTTGTAGCATATATTCACGCTCATCATGGGTACAACTATCTTAATATATCATGGATGGCAATGCACTACATGAATACTGACAAAGTTTCCAAGCCATAAACCTTATGTTGAGTTGTATGAAAATTGATTGTTGCAAAAATAAGAAGCATTCTAATGCATCCATGGATGAGGAGATGCATTCTCATAGAAATAAGAGTGTCAAGACCTAAAACAGGCCCAACAATAGCTATAGGCACTAGCCTAGGCCTCTCTATTCTCAAGAAACCACACCCCCTCCACCTTGCAACCAAGAGTATATAAGGGACACACTGCCCTAATTGCTAATGTAGATATTGTGTTTGTAGTGTAACGTAGTCCAATGATTACCCTTTCTTACTCCTTAGAGGGGGATCCCACACATCTTGGTGTAGTACACCAACGTGATACTACAAACAAAAAGGAGGCACCCCCCGACTGAATGTCGTGGCCCCACTACAGCTCTCCTACACCGAGGGGATTGGCCCCAAGATGCGATACTAACACAAAAAATATATACATAACAAGCTCCAATCTTATTTAAATGAACCAAGAAATAAAATTTCCTCACTTGACAATTTCCCAAAAAACCCAATGCCTAAACCTAGAGCTTAGGTGCCTCACAACTCAACATATTCATGTATATCGTAAACCGATTGTAATGCATCTAGAAGTTAACCATGTGATATGCACAATGAAATTTTGAATGACACACCTTGTGCTCAAACATTTTATGATATAAAACCAACAACATGAGCTGCAAAGACAATCCTTTAATGATTTCCAAGCTACTCCTAATTACAGTGTTGTTAGAGACTAGCACAGAGTTCCCTCTGCTACTAGTCTCTCTTAAATTTAAATGGTGATTGGCCTATATGCTATGCATAATCAAATAAATCAGAATTCAAAATATTTTCAATGACCACTCACTTTTACAACCCCTCTTTCCTCCGACCGTTTAGGTTTTGCATTCATTGGATAGGTATAACGTTTATTTTTGTGTATTTTTCATGTAAAAATAGATAAAAACCATAGCCTAACATAGAAACAGGCTGAACTAAGGCTTATCCCTCATGCTCTAGCCTTGTTATATGTTCATGAGCATAAAATATATTTTCTTAAATTTTTAGATGCAAAAACCTATTTTTTTCCCTATTTTTCCTCATTTATTTATACATAAAAATGTGGTATTTTCTGATTTTTGTTTCTTGAATGATCATATAAACTAAAAAATGATTTTTACTAGTTTTTTATTCCATATGAACTTCATCCCCCAACTCGAAATGGAAGAAACCCTCATTTTTCCTATTAAAAGACGTATTTTGGGTCTTAAATGATTTATTATGACCATGTGTGACTACAGGTTTTGTATTTTATCATGTGCAACCCTCAAACATACTAAAAAAATGATTCATAAAAATTTTCTTTTCATGCGCACATCATTTAAGTCATCAAACATGAAAACAATAAAATTTCCTTTGTAAAAAATGAGCATACCGCTTATTTGCATGTTGCATATTATTATAAATAGCTTCAGGGTAGCCAACAAACCCATCATCGATTCCAAAATAGCACTAGAAATTGCCTCTCAGCATCCTTTTGATCTTAGAACAATTTTATCCATGCTAGACAAGCATTCTTTATCCCCTTTTCTTCTTGATTCTCTGGGTGTGATCAACCACTGAGAGAGACGGAGGAGAGAGAAATACTTAGTTCTAATCTCCTCATCCGAGCAGCCATTGTGCAAGTGAATACTGGTGATAAGGAGTAGAAAATTTGAGGAATTCATGGCCTAGATATGTTGTATGGCGTCTTCTCTGCCCTACAATGGTCCCCTTCCAAGAATCGTCGCCATATGGGGGGGCGGCAGCATCACGCCACATTGTTTGGAAAAACACCCCCCCAAAAAAAAGTTTTTTAAGTTTAATTAGGGGGGCCAATGGCCCCTCCCAAAGGCCATGCCCAATTTTTAAACCTTCTTTGGCCATTCCAATATCCGGCCTCCCGCATCAACCTCTGTTTCACGCTCTGAAAATTTCTGCATGGCCAGCTTCGGGTCTTGCACTACTGGCCACTTGCACTAGTCTGACAAGGCACCTTGAAAATTTATGAAAAATCCACAATTTCTACTTGGTCCATCTTCGAAACCACTTTCAAATCCCATCTTCTGTTGCTTCTAAAAATTAGCAGATTTGTCTTACTGCTTCCAACGAGGTTCAATTCTCACCTTGTAGTAAAATATTTTGGCACATTTTTGTCACTTTTCAAGATCTAAAATCTATCTCTCATTAGCAATCACGGGATAGGGCAACTCAGCCCATGGAATCCCACGAGCTGATCTGCATGAACAACAACCAAACCAAGCATTAAGTTGCCACAAAAAATATACTCAACAAAACACAAGAACAACTCTCACCCTACCCCCTGATAGAATCAAGGCATGAAAATCCACAAGGAATAGACGCAACATAATCTAATAGAAATTTAGAGTGAGTCACTAACCAGCTTCTCTAACACGGACTGGCTAAAAATCCTATCAAAGAGGTCATCCTAGTGGTGGTCTAAACTACCTACCTAGCTTAGGACAACTAGACTAGAGCATCCTACTAGGCAAGGACTCTTATAGTTTGGTCATCATATTTTCCTTTTAGCACATTTCTTCTCAAGGTTTCAATACTCAGGTGTGTAAAAAGGAGGGAGTTGAGCATAGAGTGACCCAAGGAGAGTATGGCATCGGCCTCAGTTCTTGACTCGGTACCTAAGAACCTACCAAGCTCTCGTGAGACAATACTTAATTCTTTTTTAATACTCACTTTTATTTTCGCTCCAACCTTCCTTTTTTCTGTTTTCGGCTAGCTGCTACCCCTAGTGTTGGGGGTAAAGGCGCCTCCACCTAGCCACCTGTGTATTACTACATTGACAAGGAAGTCTAGTCACGCATTGTGACTGTTGGAGTTCCCACATTGTGAGTCTCTCTCTCTCTTGCACTTGCTCTCTCGATATAGCTCTCCTATGCAAGCTTTGATCCTTCTCACCTTTCAACTCGTATCAAAGCATGGTTGCTTGAGCATTCGAGCTTGGTAAGTTACTCCTTCAGAATTCATTCAAATCCCTACACCATTGGTTCTCACTCTTGGTAGTCATATTTGACTCCTTTGAGCTTCGCCGATCACTCCCCGGCTTCTCGAGCACCTACCCGGCCCACTTGGGCACCTTAAGGCATTCCTTGAGAGGCATTGGAGCTCTCTTTTATTATTTCACTTCAGTCCACAGGTTTTGTGAAGCAGGGCAACCATGTCCTCTTGCTTCTTGTGATGCCTACACTCTAATGATAACTTTGCCCTTCAAGAGGGAGCTCCTGGGGATCCTTGACTATCCCCCAAACTTGCCTTGACCTTGCCTAACCCTTCCATATGCCCAAGATTAGTCTGCACCATCACGTGACCTATAGGAGTATCTTCCTCAGCTTGACATTGATCTTCTCCAGCTACCCAGCCATTGGGCACTTGGATAGGTCTCATTTGATACCTAGAAGCATATTTGGAGCCTGATATTACAGCATTGAGCATTGGTATTGATTTGGAACTGATTTATCACTATTTTGGGACTATCATAACATCCACATGCTGTTATAAACAGTGTTACATTGACATTTGATGCTATAGCTTGGTTGGCATTGGCATTTGATGCCCAATTGGTCCTGAATGGTCTCCAAATGTTAGGGGAATGTATGCCTATTGATTGGCTATCATTTGGAGCTGATTTAGTGGCCTGATGGAGGGGAGCTTCGAGCTCTACCTCGAGACCTACGGACCACTTATTGCTCAAGTGTTTCGAACCGAGCGGCCATGGCTACCTCTCACATAGCCGACGCGCAATGCCTACCTTACGGGTGTAGTGAGCTTACCTTGTTGCTCAATCGAGTACCCTCCTCTTTCTTGCACACCGGTAGCTCCACTGTCCTTGAGGCAAGCTCAAGCAGCCTCAATCCCTCTCCCAAGAGCTTCATCCTCCATAGCCACGTGCGAGACAAGAGAAGAGAAGAGAGGAAGGGGAGATGAAGAGAGAAGATGGGGAGATTCTTCTCCAAGATTCTTCACTCTCCCACAATCTCTCCCTCACTCCCTCACACTCTCTCAATCCCTCTCTCAAGCACAAGCAAGGAGGCAAGAAGCAAGAGAAGCAAGAGAAGAAGAAGAAGAAGAAGAAGAAGAAGCTTTGGCCACACACAAGAATGAGATTCTCATTCACTTTTCAACTTTATATACATGCCCTACTTTTCATGGGCAGTCATCCCCTTTTTTACATGGCCGGCCATTAGTCTAGTCCCATTTCTCATTTCCCACCATTCTAGTCTATCCTATTCCCAAATAATGCATACAATTTGCACAGGAGTGAGCCTGGCGCTCTTTTACAAGGATTTGGGAGCGTTTTCACACTTAATGGTGCGCTTTTTACTCTTTTACTCTCCTTGGGCGACTCTAAGACTTCTTGAGGGTCGTGCCCGTGCTTTTAATTTTTTCTAGGGTCTGGTTACCGGTTAAGGCGCCTTTTTCTTCTTTTTGTCCTACGCCTTTTGCTATTTCCTTTTTTCCATTTCCTGCTCTTCTTTGCTGCGGTAAACATTACCCCCTCCTAGCCAAGTGCCAGTCCCATGGCACTGTGGTGGGAGGTAGTGGGATAGATGATGCTATTGCGAGGTGGAACTGGTGGGTAGATGACACTGATGCTTGTGAATGAGAAGTGATGGAGTTTGATGACAATGACCAGGAGAGATTCCAGCGTGCTTTAGGCTCCATGAAGATACTCGGCATCTTTCACACTGTTGTGGCGCCCCTTTAGGTAGCCGATTGTCCTTTGAGTATCCGAAACGCTTGAAGCAATAAGCAATCCCTTAGGAGGATGGTATTGGAGGGATTTGTTCTAGAGAAACCCCTCGAACACAGTTTGCCTTGAAAATCCGTGGCTGTGGTTGAAGATCCTTGTCTTTGAGTAGAAGGTCTTTAGTTTTGAGTTGAAGATCTTCAGGGTTGTGGAATCAATAAGCGATCCATAGATCTTGAGGCGTTGGGCAGGGATCATTGGACGATGAGGTTCCAAGATCTATGCCAATGGCAGATCCATCACTGAGGTTTCGTTCTGCTTGATTTGGTTCAGTCATGGCAGCCATCAGTAGACAGATGTTTGGCAACATGAAGTTTGTTGAGCCCTTTAGACCTTCGCAGTGAAGCTTCAAAGTTGTGGGAATGGAGTCATGTCCGACTCATGGAAAAATTCCTTGTCATTGGAGGATGTAGTGGATGATCTTCTTCAGCCAAACAACCAGTTCTGGAAACATGAACATAACCTGCAAGAAAATTTGTGCACTTCCTAGGGGGTGTGTCTGTCTCATTGTGTAGTCCATGGTGCCCATGCCAGTGGAACTGGGAGATGGGTCTAACCTTGGGCAAGCCCTTGGTAATCTCCCACACTTGAGGACCCAGTTCATGCGTCGTTGGAGGTGTGGTGCAAAACTTAGGGTGACAGGTCTAAAAGTCCTGCCCTTGATGTGCCCTAAGTGTGAAGTGGGGGAGGGGCTAGAGAGAACCCTAGATGTAGTGAGTATGGTGCACAATAACAGTGAAGGGAGGCTGCAAGCACATGTGAAGTGTCCTCCTTGTTAACCTACTTAGTAGTGAATTCATATTTGCTCTTGTCTTGCTCTCCAGTCACCTTGTCTTTATTTCCTTTGTTCTTTTTTTTTTGAATAAGAATGAGAGAGAGAGTACATTTGGCAAGGTATATCACACCCATTTAATCACGGGGCGGTCACAGGCATTGTGATAAGAATGCGCAACTTTGTAGGTATTCTTTAATATCAGCTTTAGCTCTTAGAGGAGTGGTTGACAAGAAAGGGTGATTACACCTTGCAAAGCGGGTGTCACTCATATTTTCTAAGAGCTCTAGACAGAAGGAAGGAAGGAGAGTAGCCCGCATCATTAACCTAGTCATAGCTCTACTATCTATTCCTAGGTTAATATCAAAGAAGAGTGGGGGGAGATGGGCTTCCTCTGCTGCAGGTTTTTGGAGTAGCAGGAATTTGATAAGTCGGAGGTAATTACAAGTGGTCAAAAATGCTGGATCAAGGCAGGAAGAGAAGTCTTCAAGAAAACGGTTTATAGAAGGAAGTAGATCCTCTAACCTAAACACTAAGCATTCCTCAGGGCTCCTAGCATTTACATTATATATTTTTGAGAAGTCATAATCCCCATGAAAGTCTCTATCATAGTCCACTCCATGCCTACGGGGGTAGGGCATGTAGATAGGATCATTGCGCTCTTCGGGGAGTGAACTACAAAAGGCGGTCCATGCATCAAAATTGGTATCCCAAATCCTCCTCCGCCATTTCGATTGTGCCTCGTAGCCTTGGACGGTTTTGGGAACCATATTGACCTTATCTTCCCAGTATCCTGTAGCTCTTGTCGCCACCTAGTCATTATCATGCTCCTCTCTTCTATCCACCTGTTTGCAAGTTCATTAGCCAGATCCTTGATCTTGGCTACGACTCCTAGAGGTAGGGCCCGGTCCAGAGAGTGTGGAAAAGCAAACGAAAGCTCAAACGGCCTCTTATGGAGCTCTTACTGACGCCAGATGACCAACTCTTGGGGCCAGTCTACAGGATGTGTATCATATCTCAGTGGCATGGGCTCCTCAGAAAGTTGTCTTGGAAGTGTGCGTGCTCGGTGTTGGGCCTCCTCAGCTAATTCTTGTCTTCTTCTCCTTGCTGCAACTATGTGCTCAGGTAGATGGGCATCTACAAGCTCTTCCTGTGTGATATCGGGTTGAGGTGGACTCAGCATTCTTTGTTGCTCTTCTTTGTCAGCTTGCTCGAAATCCGGACCCTCTTCGGCATGTCGCTCAACCACAGATGGGGATGACTGGCGGTGGTGGTGGTGGCTGTTCATGCTCTTGAAAAACTAGCTCTTTGAGCTCAGCAGTGGAAAGGCCCGAACAACGTAGGTAGCAGAATTGTTGCTCTTTAGTGATCCCTGTACTCGTTGGGAGCTCCCGCTCTCTTGAAGACCGTATTTTAGAGCTCAGGTGGTTAGCTCCAACTTTCTTTTCACCTTTTCCACTGGATTATCGCCCTCAGCTTGTGTGACGTGGAGCACCGTGTTGAGGAAGGCCTGCCACTGTGTTTTAGTAGTTATTTCGGTAGCCTCAACCCTAGCTTCTGCAAGCATTCTTTTGCATTCTTCCTCCACTGCCAGGCGTTCGGTCAAGTCCCTCACCTTGTCAAAATTTTTCCTTTCCCATTCCACAGCTCTTTCCTCCATCTTTTTCCTTTCTTCTTCCAATTGGCTCGCGAGGGTGGTTACTACCTGTTGCTGCTTATTTGTTAAAAACCATAACTAGTTTCTTTCTCTTAACTTCTAAGCTAGCTGCTCTTCAGCAATCCCCTTGGCTTGATCTACAATGCTGAGCCTTTGGTGCACCTTGGCCAGTACTTCTGATTTTTCCTGCACCAGCTGCTCTTGGATTTGGATAGGAATAACCTTTTTTGATTGAAAGCCATGGCCATGAGGGCCTCTACATCTTCCTGGGAGGTCTCCAGCGCATCTTGTAATCTTTGCACTTCATCTTGTAGCCGTTTTTCTTCAGCTTTGCTGAGACTCCTGGCCCTTCACTCTTCAGGAACTCGATTTCGCTTATTAACCTGTTTTGTTCTTCTAGCTCCTACCACGACTGGGGCTCCGTGGCATGTTCTTGTGGTACACTCGCTTTGCCTTCCTCAACCTCCTGGTTGAGCATTTCCACTTGAGTGACCCTTTGCTGTAGATCATTGTATTGTTGCATTAGTAGCTTTAGACTCCTTTGTTCTGCCACCAGGTTCTGCTCCTCGTTGTCGTAGAGATCGTGCGAGAGCTGCAGAACACGGGGTTCAAGGTACAGCAAGAAACGAGGCTAACAAGAAGATCACAATATATTTGAAGTCAAAGGTCAATATATAGCTTGTCAAAATGAGTTACAAGAAGCTCGTGTTCAGAAAATTCTGAACACATTCAGTTTTGCATACAGATTCTTGAATTCAGTTTTTCCATTGGCACTTGATAAATTCAGCTGAGAAATACTGTCTGTGAACAAATTTTCAGGAATCTTACTGCTTAAGACTTCAAACTACTTGATTCTCAGGGTAGATTGGAAGTAGGCTCTTGGGTTACATGGATATTTTCCCATGGACATCTCTTGCTTCATTTAAGTCCTTGAGCCTGTTATGACAGGCCTGAAGATACATTGCATGAATCTGTACAAAAGTCGCATATCTGATGGATGATATGGTGCTTTGCTGCAGAATAGATCCCAGCAATACATTAGAGAACTGAAAAAAACAATAGCTACAGCTTCATCTTAAGACGGAGATCCCAAAAGCTTCTTTGTAAAGCAATCAAGCCGCGTACATATAGCACTACTGAACTGTCGGAAAAATCTGGCAGAGTTTTCCCTGTAAAACGGCTTGAAAACCCGAAGAGCCAAATCCAAAATAGCTCAAAAGCTAATCTCCCACTGTACTGCTAAACTGTCTACGAGATCACAAGAGAACTGATCTGTCTCTGAAAGTGGTTAAACCACAACGCTTAAGCCACAACAATGCCTTGGTAAAGTCCAAGCAGTTGCCTTGATGATATTGCTTCACTAAACACATCGAGGGAAGAGAGTATCGAAATCCTCAGGGCTGAATACCTGTGCGCATGTCTTGTTCGACACGCACTTCTTGCCCTCCTCGCACACCCCATTGAAGGCAGTGGCCATCGGCAGAGATGTGTAGACAAGAAGGGAAGCACCGAGCAGTAAAAGCAAGCCCCATGAGCACTTCATTTTGCTAGCACAAGCCCCATGCAAATGGGCCTTTCTGGGCCATCGACCAACCACAGGTGGTTTCATGCGCAACATTGGCAAAGAAGGCAGTTAGCTCTGTTTTCTGCATCAAGTCGCCACCGGTGGTGCAGAATTCCAAGGGCTCAAACATTTTTGCTGCCGTAATGAAGGAGTAGTAGTCCCAGAAACCTGGGGCATGAGCGATGGGCTGATTCCTTTTAGGGAAGAGCTGTATTTCCGAGAATCACCAGTACGAGCTTCAGCCTGGCATTTGGTTTTGCAAGTCCAGAGGGTAGAGGATGGATGTGCTCACAAGGCCTCCAACAGCGCCTGATGTGGCTTCTGTCAGATCATCGAAGCTCAATCCCATGGCGTCCAAAGATCAATTCAATTCTTCCGACTCCTCTTGCTTTCCTGCAGTACTCTCTGAGCTTTGTGATTGTTCCCATCAATCTGTGAGAGAAAGAGATAATTGGAAAGAAAGCCAGAGTCAGTCGTGCGTCATTTGAAGAGGAGTAAAACCCTTTGGCAGCCATCGTGGTAGGTTGCGCACAGCAGAGTGTGTGCCATGCTAGCCATGGTGGCGAAGCAGAAGTAACATCCCTTTAGCTATCATTCCAGGATATGTAGAGGACGGCAGCTACCATACCATCCATGGGAGTGGGCCTCGTGATGAGGCTATGAAGACGATCGAAAGGGGAGGAAAGAAGACGACCAAGACGATGAATCATGGTCTCAATTCATGTTGAATTGTGGCGAGAGACAGAGGAACCCGCCTGAGTTGCCGCCACTCTCCTCAGTTTTCTCACGATTAATTAATGTAATATAAATATAGCTTGCCTCTACTCAGTCTCATCACGTCTCTCGTGAGAGAGATTCCGAAACACGGAGACGCAGACACAGAGAGAAACAGAGAGAACGAAGAGAAGTGGCAAGACCAACCGAGAGATGTGTGTCCCCCCAGACTGTCGATGGAGGCCATGGCTTTATGGTGGTACCCAGAAATTGATCAATCTCCTCCTCCGATACTCTCCTATGTCCTCCTTTTTCCAATCCAAGCATTACTCCCCCTCCTTTCGCCACAGAAGCGAAAAAGAAGGAACCTTTCCTCCCATTCAAGCGCATGACAATCCGTCTTTTTCCCTCCCTTTTGCCATTCGAATACTCTTTTCCCCAATTAGTCTCCTTTTCTCCCTTTAGCATTTCTCCCTCTCCATTCGTGACCTCCCCATTCTTAGATGCTGATTTGCCTTAAAAGCGAACTTGATGTCCTTCCTAACAATACCACCTGTCCTATCACATTTATGGCCCCCATACATGTACCAATAGGCAAGAGTGCGTGGCGTCAACCTCCTAATAATAAGCCTGATAATTTCTCTCGGTGCTCCATTACAAGTTTCAGCTTTGTCTTTTGAACTTCTTGTCCCTTCTTTAAGACAGGTCACACATTCGCAGCTTTTGCCTTGACAAACAAAGACTCCATTTCTTTTTAGCACTTCAATTGCTAATACATCTTCATGGCACTGTCAAAACATGGTTGGAGTGGTTTGAGGTCAGTCTTCTCAACTTCAGATAGTAACTCCAGAACATGATCAGTGTGCAATACATTTAAGGGAATATATACATTGGATGTAGTTTATTAAAATGCATCACACAAACAATGAATCACACGCAGAAATTAACACAAATGCACAACAAAAATGGAGGTGTTCACGGCTCAGATGCGCAGCAACACGACATCCACCCCCTCTAAACTTGCGCATCCTCCGGATGTGCCAACTATCCAGGATCATTCAAGTCCACAAACAGGTCAAGTTCATCTTCTGATTCTAGTGGACCTGTTTCTCCATTGGCTCCATCTTCTATGTCTTCTGTTTCTTCAGCATGTTTTTCTCCTACCTGCTCTTCTTCTGTCAATGCTTCAAGTTCATATTCTTCATCTTCTCTTCTCTTAAAAATCTTGACTCGTTTTCCAGCAATAGGCACCCTCAATAATGTTCCATCTAATTCAGCCAGCTCATAAGTACCATTGTCAAAAACCTTTTTCACTTCATACGGTCCAAACCATCTTTGAACCATTTTTCTCATGCTACTATGCTGATTTTCTAGACTACTGCCGTAGACTAGAACCCAATCTCCTTCTTTTATGGCTCTAGGCCTCAAGCGATGCCTTAAATCAAACCTGTCCTTATTTCTGAGACGGGCTGCCTTCAAACGGTCAATGGCTAGCTGCACATCTTCTGTTCTTCTCTCTAGTTGACGAATCCGAAGGGCTAACAGCTCTTCCCTTGATAAATTCTCATGCCACGGAAGAACACTCCAAGTGAGAGCACAAATTTCAGTAGGCATGACAGGTTTTTGCCCATACATCAACTCCACAGGCATGTATCCAGTGGTCACACTATGTGTAGAGCGATCAGCCCACAATGCAAAAGGTAGTAATCTCGGCCAATCTCCAATCTGTCCTCTACAAGCCTTTGCCAATGCTTTAACTATTGGCGGATGTCCTCTTTCACTTTTGCCATTTCCCTCTGGATTGTAGGCAGTAGTAAGAGCCAATTTAATCCCAAGCCGTGAGAAGAATTCTCTAGCTTCTTCAGCATCTAGCTCTCCACGATCAGCTGTAATCTTGCCTATACATCCATACCTGCAAAATATTTCTTCCAACAAGAATTTACATACTGTAGTGGTGGTCTTTGTTCGCAATGGTCTACCTTCAACATAGTTTGTAAGATCCTCCCTAGCCAAGACAAGATATCTCATCTGCCAAAGTCCCACTGGCAAAGTAACCAAGTCTACCACCCACTTGTAATGCATACATAGTGGATAAGTCGGATGCAACTCATCACGATGTCGCACTAAAGAGTAAAGCTGGCAATCCCTGCAAGTCTCCACAAAGTGAGAAATATCTTTATACATCCCTTTCCACCAGTATCTTTCTTTGATTTTCTCATAGGTAGCCCACACACCTCTATGTCCAGCCCATGAGCTCTCATGAAACTCTCGCATAACCTGTATTTGCATCGCTACATCACAAACTACTCTCAAGGGCAAGCCTCCTCTCTTTCTTGGATGCTTCCAAAGAAAACCATCTTTCAAGAAATACCCATAAGCCTTCCTTCTGATTTTCTTGAATTCATCATCTGTCCAATCAGCTCTTCGAGTCAATGAACTTAGATATTGTCCAATTTGCAGCCACTCATCAACATAAAGTTCTTCAATAAAAGCTTCAACAGTAGATACATGACAATCATGAGTAAGGACAAATGTAACAAACTCTGTCTCATCATCTTCTGCAAGCATTGACTCCTCATCCTCATATCTCGCTCTAGAAAGCATGTCAGCAACTGGATTATCTTTCCCTGCTATGTGTCGAAATTCTGGATTCAATGATTTGATATAGGCAATCCACCGAAGCATCGCTATATCTGGAGTCGAGCAACTAGTAATCATGCCAAGCAAAGGCAAACAATCTGTTTCCACAATAACTGAAGCTCCAATAAAATATCCTTTGTCACACTTCAGTGCAGTGACTACTCCCCACAATTCTCTTTTAATCTGTGGATATCTCCTTTGTCGCTCATTAAGAACTTTAGCTCCAAAGCGGATAGCATACCTTTTTCCATCAGCATCATCCTGTCCCACAGCCCAACCTATGCCAATAGGGCTAGTATCAACTGTCAACATGATCGGCCGTTCACACTGATAATCTGCCTTGCGTAGAGTAGGTGCTGATTGCAACAGTTTCTTGAGCTTACGCATGGCTTTTGAATGCTTCTCATCCCAATGAAATTTCTGCCCCTTTCGAAGCAGCTGATAGAGAACATCTGCAATATGAGCAAAATGAGGAATCCAAATCATGTAAAATACACAAGCTCCCACAAATCTTCGCACCTCTGAAGTAGTCGAGCAATACTCTGCAATCCTGTTTATGGCATCCACCTTTGCAGGAGAAGGCTTTCTGCCATAGAATCCAACCATATGCCCAACTATGATGACTTCATTAACAGCAAAGACAGATTTCAGCCCTGAAAGTGTCAAATTTACCTCCTCTAATCGTGTCAAAATTTGCTCACAAGCATTCAAGTGATCAGCCACAAACTGTCTACATCCACATAAAGCAAGACTTTCATTCTTTTCTTCTTCTGCACAACCCTTAATAGGCACATCATCTAGAAATGGCATGGTATACTGCGGAATATAGTCTCGAAGAACTCTATGCATAGCATTCATCATATGAGCAACTGAGTTTGTAGCACCTTGTGGCAAGGTACACATCCTCACAAGACCAATAGGTGTCCACATAGTAGTAATATCCCTGCTTTCCAAGGCAAGCTGAAACTGATCATAACCTGAATACAAGTCACCTAGTGAATAGATGGCTCGTCCTGCAAAAGCCTCAGCAAATTCATCCACAACTGGACCTGTACCCACATTCCTGATTGTCACTTTGTTCACGGGCTGCATATCCTGAATAAATCTCAAAGTACCATTCTTCTTTGGTACAGTAAACCACCTGTTAGAATAGGGTGCTGAAGAGGGCTCCAAAATCCCCATTTTAATCTTCTCATTCAGCAACTCTATTAGCTTTGGCAAGTGTGCTCTAGGCACAGGTATAGGACGTATATTCCATGGTACATGAGGAACAGTGAAGATGACCATGGGTGCAACCAATTCGGGACTAATGCAGCCAATTTCATGTGGAAAGAAAGCAAATGCCTTACCATGACGTCCAAGCATCTCTCTAAAACATTCTTTTTCCACTGGAAGCAAAAAATCATCATTTCCAATCTTCAATTCTGCAAGAGTTTCAACTGTAAACTTATGTCCAATATTCGCAGGATCCCTCAACATAGGCTGCTTCATAGCTTTCTCAATCTGTTCATCACTGTCAGAAGGAAGCGGGCCTGCAACCGGCTTAACCTTCTTATCAACTGTTTTATATTTTGTGTCAACCTTGGCATCATTCAAGCACTCTTTCCTTTGCTGCAATTTCTGCAAATTTTCAGCATCTTTCAACTCTGTTGGCTGAAAAATTTCAGCCTTTAGCTCTATGGACTGCATGGGTGCAGTCTGAAACTCTGTATGCAGAAATTTTTCTGCATTCAACTTTGTTGGCTGAATGGATTCAGCCCTCGGCTCAATGGACTGCATAGACGCATCCTGAAACTCTGTATGCAGAATTTTTTCTGCATTCAACTCTGTTGGCTGAATGGATTCAGCCCTCTGCAATTCTATTAGCTGATCAAGATCAGCCATAAATTCAGTTTGCTGAGTTTTCTCAGCCTCTAACTCTGTTTGCAACATAAAACCAGAAATTTCCTGAAACATATCCAAGGTTTGCACAGGTATGATCTTTGAACCCTTGCATACATTAGTTTTCAGCATTGCACTCATCTCAAACAATGTATCTGCATAAGACATCCCTTCATACAATCCATCTACATGCTCTTCTGCTTGCAAAATACCTGCATTCTTTAACTCTTTCTCCTTACGACCAATGTACTGCCTGGCAGCTCTAGGCAAATCTGAAATTTTCTGATAACTTACCGAACTATCTGAAGTAAACCCAACAAAGTTATTGGAGAAAGACTGGCTGCCAGGAGGCGAGATCTCATCTTTTCTCCGCTCCGTACCACTGGCGTCTCGCAAGACAGCGGTACCTAATGAAAATCCAACTCCTTCGCAGGTAGTGGTGCCTCACGCAAGGAGTCCCTGTTTCTCGGATGATTTACCCCAACAGTCATAAACTGAACAGCTCGCATACCATCTTTACTACGTATCCGCGCATAAGCTGATCCGTCATCCATCACTTTTGTTTCCATTCTTGCTTCTGTAATGAAAGGCTGTCCAAGAATAATCGGATAAGAGCATGAATCCTGAACAAAGCAATGATAATCCTCTTCAACATTACCAATAGAAATTCTGATACTCGGACAAGCAGCATACATATCACCAGAAGTATTATTGGCGGCTCTCATGCGCCAGCCATGCTCTGCATCCATAGGCCACTTGCCACTCTCATAAACACCTCGAGCAATGAGATTAATCTCAGAACCATGATCAACTAAAGCAATCAAGGGAATTTGTTTCTCTCCAATCCTTACCACTGTCTCAGTGGTTGCTCTAGCCCAATGACTTCGTGAAAAATGGCTGCGAGGAATGTGAATAGGGGTCTCATCATCTTCATACTACATAGGCTGCACTATTTTCTCCGATTGCGGATTAACAGAAGCATTCTCAACCATCACTTCATCATCATGCTCTTCTTCAAGAGCTCCATGCCACAATCCCTGTAAAGCAGGTCCTTCCATTGCATGTCGTTTCCTCTGCAAAAGATCCTGCATCTGATCCTGTATTTCTCTTCTAGCAATCCCAAGAGCCTCTCCAACAGTAAAAGTGACTTCACTATTCAAAATTCTTTCATGAAAAATCTTACTCATATCCGTTTGCATATCAAGGTCCGACAAGAGCTTGAATCCTGGCTCTTTTCTTGGTTGCCTCTTTTCCTTCTGCTTGTCTTCCATTGGCCGATCGGAACCTGTTTGAGTTGGAGAATTTGACATAGGTGGAGCTGTAACAGGTGGTGAAACAAAGTCACCCCCTCTAGTCTTTTTGGAGGAGCTAGGTCCTTCCTCATCTCTTCTTCTCTTTTCTTCAACCATGGCATCTAAACCCTGCGTTTTAGCAATATAAGCAAAAATAGAATACCTGTCAACAGGAGAATCCCATCCTGTTTCTCCTCGGATGCTAGAGCCCACACAAGTCATAGTCGAAGTTTGAACTTTCCCTCTTCTCGCTATCTCCAAGGCAGAAGACCATAAAGCAGAGTCTCCATCAGATTTCTGCTCAAGCTGGACTCCAAAAGCTGAAGCATCTCCTCTAACACTCACATAAGCTGATCGCGCAGCCATATCATCAACAAGCTTCTTCATACCTCCCTTACCAAAGTTCGTGTCAAGAGGAGCGCCAGTCTCTGTCAGCCATATCTTCCCATCTTGTCCCCAGAACACTACATTCTTCTTACGTGCTTCCTGAAAAGCATCACAATCTCTGCAGTGTTGATGCTCTGTACTATCACACCAAATACATCGACGCCCTTTTCTTTGACCAGCTGGAAAAGCAGTCACTGGAGCAGGTGCTACAGCAGGTACAGACATAAGTTGCTCCTTTAACTTACCAACTTCAGCTTTGATTGCTTCAATCGTCAAATCCGCTAAGCCTTTAATAACATCATCTACAGATAAGGGCACTGGAGCAGCAGGTACTGGTGGATTCACAACAGGAAGAGTAGGCTTAGGCAAAGAAGCAGCAGGGATAGAAGAAGAAGTCTCCAAGGATTTTTCAGGAACTAATCCTGTATTACGATGCAATCTGACTCTCCTGCGCTGCTTCTTGACAAGGGCATTCACAGCATCAATAACATGTCTCCACTCAGTCTTTAAACCTGAATCAGTAGCTTGATCTTCCAAAAGATGATCCAACTTTTCCTGTAAATCAGCATCTGCAGCTTGCAAAAACAACTCCACTTTCTGCATCTCCAAAGCTTGTTGTTCAGTCCCATCCAACTGATCATAACGGCTTTCAAACTCTCGCAGAAGAGCGGTAACAGAAAGTCCCTTATTAGGCATAGAAACCCATGCTAAAAAATTCCTGCGATTCATAAGACCTGTATCTTCCAGGAAATATTCATCTTTTAATGCCTTTTTAAATTCAGCCCAACCTGCATGTGCCTCTTGAATTTCTGCAATTCGACCTTCAAGAGCGCGCACCACGATCCGCAAGAAGTAGCGGCTCCAAACATCTTGAGAAACCCCAAAAAACTTCATCTTTTCTTCATACAAATGCAGGTAAGTTGACACTTGCTGGCCATTAAACTGCTTCATCTCCTGTTGGACAGCTTTCAAGGCATCCATAGCATCACTGTCTCGTTTTGCATGAACTTGCTGCTGCATATACATGGTAAATGACTAAAACAGGTTCTTCATGACATTATCATCTGTCATCTCTTCTTGCGAGTCTCCCATCTTGCTGATGACGCAGCACTTTCACGTCGGGTTCACCAGAAATGTCGTAGAGATCGTGCGAGAGCTGCAGAACACGGGGTTCAAGGTACAGCAAGAAACGAGGCTAACAAGAAGATCACAATATATTTGAAGTCAAAGGTCAATATATAGCTTGTCAAAATGAGTTACAAGAAGCTCGTGTTCAGAAAATTCTGAACACATTCAGTTTTGCATACAGATTCTTGAATTCAGTTTTTCCATTGGCACTTGATAAATTCAGCTGAGAAATACTGTCTGTGAACAAATTTTCAGGAATCTTACTGCTTAAGACTTCAAACTACTTGATTCTCAGGGTAGATTGGAAGTAGGCTCTTGGGTTACATGGATATTTTCCCATGGACATCTCTTGCTTCATTTAAGTCCTTGAGCCTGTTATGACAGGCCTGAAGATACATTGCATGAATCTGTACAAAAGTCGCATATCTGATGGATGATATGGTGCTTTGCTGCAGAATAGATCCCAGCAATACATTAGAGAACTGAAAAAAACAATAGCTGCAGCTTCATCTTAAGACGGAGATCCCAAAAGCTTCTTTGTAAAGCAATCAAGCCGCGTACATATAGCACTACTGAACTGTCGGAAAAATCTGGCAGAGTTTTCCCTGTAAAACGGCTTGAAAACCCGAAGAGCCAAATCCAAAATAGCTCAAAAGCTAATCTCCCACTGTACTGCTAAACTGTCTACGAGATCACAAGAGAACTGATCTGTCTCTGAAAGTGGTTAAACCACAACGCTTAAGCCACAACAATGCCTTGGTAAAGTCCAAGCAGTTGCCTTGATGATATTGCTTCACTAAACACATCGAGGGAAGAGAGTATCGAAATCCTCAGGGCTGAATACCTGTGCGCATGTCTTGTTCGACACGCACTTCTTGCCCTCCTCGCACACCCCATTGAAGGCAGTGGCCATCGGCAGAGATGTGTAGACAAGAAGGGAAGCACCGAGCAGTAAAAGCAAGCCCCATGAGCACTTCATTTTGCTAGCACAAGCCCCATGCAAATGGGCCTTTCTGGGCCATCGACCAACCACAGGTGGTTTCATGCGCAACATTGGCAAAGAAGGCAGTTAGCTCTGTTTTCTGCATCAAGTCGCCACCGGTGGTGCAGAATTCCAAGGGCTCAAACATTTTTGCTGCCGTAATGAAGGAGTAGTAGTCCCAGAAACCTGGGGCATGAGCGATGGGCTGATTCCTTTTAGGGAAGAGCTGTATTTCCGAGAATCACCAGTACGAGCTTCAGCCTGGCATTTGGTTTTGCAAGTCCAGAGGGTAGAGGATGGATGTGCTCACAAGGCCTCCAACAGCGCCTGATGTGGCTTCTGTCAGATCATCGAAGCTCAATCCCATGGCGTCCAAAGATCAATTCAATTCTTCCGACTCCTCTTGCTTTCCTGCAGTACTCTCTGAGCTTTGTGATTGTTCCCATCAATCTGTGAGAGAAAGAGATAATTGGAAAGAAAGCCAGAGTCAGTCGTGCGTCATTTGAAGAGGAGTAAAACCCTTTGGCAGCCATCGTGGTAGGTTGCGCACAGCAGAGTGTGTGCCATGCTAGCCATGGTGGCGAAGCAGAAGTAACATCCCTTTAGCTATCATTCCAGGATATGTAGAGGACGGCAGCTACCATACCATCCATGGGAGTGGGCCTCGTGATGAGGCTATGAAGACGATCGAAAGGGGAGGAAAGAAGACGACCAAGACGATGAATCATGGTCTCAATTCATGTTGAATTGTGGCGAGAGACAGAGGAACCCGCCTGAGTTGCCGCCACTCTCCTCAGTTTTCTCACGATTAATTAATGTAATATAAATATAGCTTGCCTCTACTCAGTCTCATCACGTCTCTCGTGAGAGAGATTCCGAAACACGGAGACGCAGACACAGAGAGAAACAGAGAGAACGAAGAGAAGTGGCAAGACCAACCGAGAGATGTGTGTCCCCCCAGACTGTCGATGGAGGCCATGGCTTTATGGTGGTACCCAGAAATTGATCAATCTCCTCCTCCGATACTCTCCTATGTCCTCCTTTTTCCAATCCAAGCATTACTCCCCCTCCTTTCGCCACAGAAGCGAAAAAGAAGGAACCTTTCCTCCCATTCAAGCGCATGACAATCCGTCTTTTTCCCTCCCTTTTGCCATTCGAATACTCTTTTCCCCAATTAGTCTCCTTTTCTCCCTTTAGCATTTCTCCCTCTCCATTCGTGACCTCCCCATTCTTAGATGCTGATTTGCCTTAAAAGCGAACTTGATGTCCTTCCTAACAATACCACCTGTCCTATCACATTTATGGCCCCCATACATGTACCAATAGGCAAGAGTGCGTGGCGTCAACCTCCTAATAATAAGCCTGATAATTTCTCTCGGTGCTCCATTACAAGTTTCAGCTTTGTCTTTTGAACTTCTTGTCCCTTCTTTAAGACAGGTCACACATTCGCAGCTTTTGCCTTGACAAACAAAGACTCCATTTCTTTTTAGCACTTCAATTGCTAATACATCTTCATGGCACTGTCAAAACATGGTTGGAGTGGTTTGAGGTCAGTCTTCTCAACTTCAGATAGTAACTCCAGAACATGATCAGTGTGCAATACATTTAAGGGAATATATACATTGGATGTAGTTTATTAAAATGCATCACACAAACAATGAATCACACGCAGAAATTAACACAAATGCACAACAAAAATGGAGGTGTTCACGGCTCAGATGCGCAGCAACACGACATCCACCCCCTCTAAACTTGCGCATCCTCCGGATGTGCCAACTATCCAGGATCATTCAAGTCCACAAACAGGTCAAGTTCATCTTCTGATTCTAGTGGACCTGTTTCTCCATTGGCTCCATCTTCTATGTCTTCTGTTTCTTCAGCATGTTTTTCTCCTACCTGCTCTTCTTCTGTCAATGCTTCAAGTTCATATTCTTCATCTTCTCTTCTCTTAAAAATCTTGACTCGTTTTCCAGCAATAGGCACCCTCAATAATGTTCCATCTAATTCAGCCAGCTCATAAGTACCATTGTCAAAAACCTTTTTCACTTCATACGGTCCAAACCATCTTTGAACCATTTTTCTCATGCTACTATGCTGATTTTCTAGACTACTGCCGTAGACTAGAACCCAATCTCCTTCTTTTATGGCTCTAGGCCTCAAGCGATGCCTTAAATCAAACCTGTCCTTATTTCTGAGACGGGCTGCCTTCAAACGGTCAATGGCTAGCTGCACATCTTCTGTTCTTCTCTCTAGTTGACGAATCCGAAGGGCTAACAGCTCTTCCCTTGATAAATTCTCATGCCACGGAAGAACACTCCAAGTGAGAGCACAAATTTCAGTAGGCATGACAGGTTTTTGCCCATACATCAACTCCGCAGGCATGTATCCAGTGGTCACACTATGTGTAGAGCGATCAGCCCACAATGCAAAAGGTAGTAATCTCGGCCAATCTCCAATCTGTCCTCTACAAGCCTTTGCCAATGCTTTAACTATTGGCGGATGTCCTCTTTCACTTTTGCCATTTCCCTCTGGATTGTAGGCAGTAGTAAGAGCCAATTTAATCCCAAGCCGTGAGAAGAATTCTCTAGCTTCTTCAGCATCTAGCTCTCCACGATCAGCTGTAATCTTGCCTATACATCCATACCTGCAAAATATTTCTTCCAACAAGAATTTACATACTGTAGTGGTGGTCTTTGTTCGCAATGGTCTACCTTCAACATAGTTTGTAAGATCCTCCCTAGCCAAGACAAGATATCTCATCTGCCAAAGTCCCACTGGCAAAGTAACCAAGTCTACCACCCACTTGTAATGCATACATAGTGGATAAGTCGGATGCAACTCATCACGATGTCGCACTAAAGAGTAAAGCTGGCAATCCCTGCAAGTCTCCACAAAGTGAGAAATATCTTTATACATCCCTTTCCACCAGTATCTTTCTTTGATTTTCTCATAGGTAGCCCACACACCTCTATGTCCAGCCCATGAGCTCTCATGAAACTCTCGCATAACCTGTATTTGCATCGCTACATCACAAACTACTCTCAAGGGCAAGCCTCCTCTCTTTCTTGGATGCTTCCAAAGAAAACCATCTTTCAAGAAATACCCATAAGCCTTCCTTCTGATTTTCTTGAATTCATCATCTGTCCAATCAGCTCTTCGAGTCAATGAACTTAGATATTGTCCAATTTGCAGCCACTCATCAACATAAAGTTCTTCAATAAAAGCTTCAACAGTAGATACATGACAATCATGAGTAAGGACAAATGTAACAAACTCTGTCTCATCATCTTCTGCAAGCATTGACTCCTCATCCTCATATCTCGCTCTAGAAAGCATGTCAGCAACTGGATTATCTTTCCCTGCTATGTGTCGAAATTCTGGATTCAATGATTTGATATAGGCAATCCACCGAAGCATCGCTATATCTGGAGTCGAGCAACTAGTAATCATGCCAAGCAAAGGCAAACAATCTGTTTCCACAATAACTGAAGCTCCAATAAAATATCCTTTGTCACACTTCAGTGCAGTGACTACTCCCCACAATTCTCTTTTAATCTGTGGATATCTCCTTTGTCGCTCATTAAGAACTTTAGCTCCAAAGCGGATAGCATACCTTTTTCCATCAGCATCATCCTGTCCCACAGCCCAACCTATGCCAATAGGGCTAGTATCAACTGTCAACATGATCGGCCGTTCACACTGATAATCTGCCTTGCGTAGAGTAGGTGCTGATTGCAACAGTTTCTTGAGCTTACGCATGGCTTTTGAATGCTTCTCATCCCAATGAAATTTCTGCCCCTTTCGAAGCAGCTGATAGAGAACATCTGCAATATGAGCAAAATGAGGAATCCAAATCATGTAAAATACACAAGCTCCCACAAATCTTCGCACCTCTGAAGTAGTCGAGCAATACTCTGCAATCCTGTTTATGGCATCCACCTTTGCAGGAGAAGGCTTTCTGCCATAGAATCCAACCATATGCCCAACTATGATGACTTCATTAACAGCAAAGACAGATTTCAGCCCTGAAAGTGTCAAATTTACCTCCTCTAATCGTGTCAAAATTTGCTCACAAGCATTCAAGTGATCAGCCACAAACTGTCTACATCCACATAAAGCAAGACTTTCATTCTTTTCTTCTTCTACACAACCCTTAATAGGCACATCATCTAGAAATGGCATGGTATACTGCGGAATATAGTCTCGAAGAACTCTATGCATAGCATTCATCATATGAGCAACTGAGTTTGTAGCACCTTGTGGCAAGGTACACATCCTCACAAGACCAATAGGTGTCCACATAGTAGTAATATCCCTGCTTTCCAAGGCAAGCTGAAACTGATCATAACCTGAATACAAGTCACCTAGTGAATAGATGGCTCGTCCTGCAAAAGCCTCAGCAAATTCATCCACAACTGGACCTGTACCCACATTCCTGATTGTCACTTTGTTCACGGGCTGCATATCCTGAATAAATCTCAAAGTACCATTCTTCTTTGGTACAGTAAACCACCTGTTAGAATAGGGTGCTGAAGAGGGCTCCAAAATCCCCATTTTAATCTTCTCATTCAGCAACTCTATTAGCTTTGGCAAGTGTGCTCTAGGCACAGGTATAGGACGTATATTCCATGGTACATGAGGAACAGTGAAGATGACCATGGGTGCAACCAATTCGGGACTAATGCAGCCAATTTCATGTGGAAAGAAAGCAAATGCCTTACCATGACGTCCAAGCATCTCTCTAAAACATTCTTTTTCCACTGGAAGCAAAAAATCATCATTTCCAATCTTCAATTCTGCAAGAGTTTCAACTGTAAACTTATGTCCAATATTCGCAGGATCCCTCAACATAGGCTGCTTCATAGCTTTCTCAATCTGTTCATCACTGTCAGAAGGAAGCGGGCCTGCAACCGGCTTAACCTTCTTATCAACTGTTTTATATTTTGTGTCAACCTTGGCATCATTCAAGCACTCTTTCCTTTGCTGCAATTTCTGCAAATTTTCAGCATCTTTCAACTCTGTTGGCTGAAAAATTTCAGCCTTTAGCTCTATGGACTGCATGGGTGCAGTCTGAAACTCTGTATGCAGAAATTTTTCTGCATTCAACTTTGTTGGCTGAATGGATTCAGCCCTCGGCTCAATGGACTGCATAGACGCATCCTGAAACTCTGTATGCAGAATTTTTTCTGCATTCAACTCTGTTGGCTGAATGGATTCAGCCCTCTGCAATTCTATTAGCTGATCAAGATCAGCCATAAATTCAGTTTGCTGAGTTTTCTCAGCCTCTAACTCTGTTTGCAACATAAAACCAGAAATTTCCTGAAACATATCCAAGGTTTGCACAGGTATGATCTTTGAACCCTTGCATACATTAGTTTTCAGCATTGCACTCATCTCAAACAATGTATCTGCATAAGACATCCCTTCATACAATCCATCTACATGCTCTTCTGCTTGCAAAATACCTGCATTCTTTAACTCTTTCTCCTTACGACCAATGTACTGCCTGGCAGCTCTAGGCAAATCTGAAATTTTCTGATAACTTACCGAACTATCTGAAGTAAACCCAACAAAGTTATTGGAGAAAGACTGGCTGCCAGGAGGCGAGATCTCATCTTTTCTCCGCTCCGTACCACTGGCGTCTCGCAAGACAGCGGTACCTAATGAAAATCCAACTCCTTCGCAGGTAGTGGTGCCTCACGCAAGGAGTCCCTGTTTCTCGGATGATTTACCCCAACAGTCATAAACTGAACAGCTCGCATACCATCTTTACTACGTATCCGCGCATAAGCTGATCCGTCATCCATCACTTTTGTTTCCATTCTTGCTTCTGTAATGAAAGGCTGTCCAAGAATAATCGGATAAGAGCATGAATCCTGAACAAAGCAATGATAATCCTCTTCAACATTACCAATAGAAATTCTGATACTCGGACAAGCAGCATACATATCACCAGAAGTATTATTGGCGGCTCTCATGCGCCAGCCATGCTCTGCATCCATAGGCCACTTGCCACTCTCATAAACACCTCGAGCAATGAGATTAATCTCAGAACCATGATCAACTAAAGCAATCAAGGGAATTTGTTTCTCTCCAATCCTTACCACTGTCTCAGTGGTTGCTCTAGCCCAATGACTTCGTGAAAAATGGCTGCGAGGAATGTGAATAGGGGTCTCATCATCTTCATACTACATAGGCTGCACTATTTTCTCCGATTGCGGATTAACAGAAGCATTCTCAACCATCACTTCATCATCATGCTCTTCTTCAAGAGCTCCATGCCACAATCCCTGTAAAGCAGGTCCTTCCATTGCATGTCGTTTCCTCTGCAAAAGATCCTGCATCTGATCCTGTATTTCTCTTCTAGCAATCCCAAGAGCCTCTCCAACAGTAAAAGTGACTTCACTATTCAAAATTCTTTCATGAAAAATCTTACTCATATCCGTTTGCATATCAAGGTCCGACAAGAGCTTGAATCCTGGCTCTTTTCTTGGTTGCCTCTTTTCCTTCTGCTTGTCTTCCATTGGCCGATCGGAACCTGTTTGAGTTGGAGAATTTGACATAGGTGGAGCTGTAACAGGTGGTGAAACAAAGTCACCCCCTCTAGTCTTTTTGGAGGAGCTAGGTCCTTCCTCATCTCTTCTTCTCTTTTCTTCAACCATGGCATCTAAACCCTGCGTTTTAGCAATATAAGCAAAAATAGAATACCTGTCAACAGGAGAATCCCATCCTGTTTCTCCTCGGATGCTAGAGCCCACACAAGTCATAGTCGAAGTTTGAACTTTCCCTCTTCTCGCTATCTCCAAGGCAGAAGACCATAAAGCAGAGTCTCCATCAGATTTCTGCTCAAGCTGGACTCCAAAAGCTGAAGCATCTCCTCTAACACTCACATAAGCTGATCGCGCAGCCATATCATCAACAAGCTTCTTCATACCTCCCTTACCAAAGTTCGTGTCAAGAGGAGCGCCAGTCTCTGTCAGCCATATCTTCCCATCTTGTCCCCAGAACACTACATTCTTCTTACGTGCTTCCTGAAAAGCATCACAATCTCTGCAGTGTTGATGCTCTGTACTATCACACCAAATACATCGACGCCCTTTTCTTTGACCAGCTGGAAAAGCAGTCACTGGAGCAGGTGCTACAGCAGGTACAGACATAAGTTGCTCCTTTAACTTACCAACTTCAGCTTTGATTGCTTCAATCGTCAAATCCGCTAAGCCTTTAATAACATCATCTACAGATAAGGGCACTGGAGCAGCAGGTACTGGTGGATTCACAACAGGAAGAGTAGGCTTAGGCAAAGAAGCAGCAGGGATAGAAGAAGAAGTCTCCAAGGATTTTTCAGGAACTAATCCTGTATTACGATGCAATCTGACTCTCCTGCGCTGCTTCTTGACAAGGGCATTCACAGCATCAATAACATGTCTCCACTCAGTCTTTAAACCTGAATCAGTAGCTTGATCTTCCAAAAGATGATCCAACTTTTCCTGTAAATCAGCATCTGCAGCTTGCAAAAACAACTCCACTTTCTGCATCTCCAAAGCTTGTTGTTCAGTCCCATCCAACTGATCATAACGGCTTTCAAACTCTCGCAGAAGAGCGGTAACAGAAAGTCCCTTATTAGGCATAGAAACCCATGCTAAAAAATTCCTGCGATTCATAAGACCTGTATCTTCCAGGAAATATTCATCTTTTAATGCCTTTTTAAATTCAGCCCAACCTGCATGTGCCTCTTGAATTTCTGCAATTCGACCTTCAAGAGCGCGCACCACGATCCGCAAGAAGTAGCGGCTCCAAACATCTTGAGAAACCCCAAAAAACTTCATCTTTTCTTCATACAAATGCAGGTAAGTTGACACTTGCTGGCCATTAAACTGCTTCATCTCCTGTTGGACAGCTTTCAAGGCATCCATAGCATCACTGTCTCGTTTTGCATGAACTTGCTGCTGCATATACATGGTAAATGACTAAAACAGGTTCTTCATGACATTATCATCTGTCATCTCTTCTTGCGAGTCTCCCATCTTGCTGATGACGCAGCACTTTCACGTCGGGTTCACCAGAAATGTCGTAGAGATCGTGCGAGAGCTGCAGAACACGGGGTTCAAGGTACAGCAAGAAACGAGGCTAACAAGAAGATCACAATATATTTGAAGTCAAAGGTCAATATATAGCTTGTCAAAATGAGTTACAAGAAGCTCGTGTTCAGAAAATTCTGAACACATTCAGTTTTGCATACAGATTCTTGAATTCAGTTTTTCCATTGGCACTTGATAAATTCAGCTGAGAAATACTGTCTGTGAACAAATTTTCAGGAATCTTACTGCTTAAGACTTCAAACTACTTGATTCTCAGGGTAGATTGGAAGTAGGCTCTTGGGTTACATGGATATTTTCCCATGGACATCTCTTGCTTCATTTAAGTCCTTGAGCCTGTTATGACAGGCCTGAAGATACATTGCATGAATCTGTACAAAAGTCGCATATCTGATGGATGATATGGTGCTTTGCTGCAGAATAGATCCCAGCAATACATTAGAGAACTGAAAAAAACAATAGCTGCAGCTTCATCTTAAGACGGAGATCCCAAAAGCTTCTTTGTAAAGCAATCAAGCCGCGTACATATAGCACTACTGAACTGTCGGAAAAATCTGGCAGAGTTTTCCCTGTAAAACGGCTTGAAAACCCGAAGAGCCAAATCCAAAATAGCTCAAAAGCTAATCTCCCACTGTACTGCTAAACTGTCTACGAGATCACAAGAGAACTGATCTGTCTCTGAAAGTGGTTAAACCACAACGCTTAAGCCACAACAATGCCTTGGTAAAGTCCAAGCAGTTGCCTTGATGATATTGCTTCACTAAACACATCGAGGGAAGAGAGTATCGAAATCCTCAGGGCTGAATACCTGTGCGCATGTCTTGTTCGACACGCACTTCTTGCCCTCCTCGCACACCCCATTGAAGGCAGTGGCCATCGGCAGAGATGTGTAGACAAGAAGGGAAGCACTGAGCAGTAAAAGCAAGCCCCATGAGCACTTCATTTTGCTAGCACAAGCCCCATGCAAATGGGCCTTTCTGGGCCATCGACCAACCACAGGTGGTTTCATGCGCAACATTGGCAAAGAAGGCAGTTAGCTCTGTTTTCTGCATCAAGTCGCCACCGGTGGTGCAGAATTCCAAGGGCTCAAACATTTTTGCTGCCGTAATGAAGGAGTAGTAGTCCCAGAAACCTGGGGCATGAGCGATGGGCTGATTCCTTTTAGGGAAGAGCTGTATTTCCGAGAATCACCAGTACGAGCTTCAGCCTAGCATTTGGTTTTGCAAGTCCAGAGGGTAGAGGATGGATGTGCTCACAAGGCCTCCAACAGCGCCTGATGTGGCTTCTGTCAGATCATCGAAGCTCAATCCCATGGCGTCCAAAGATCAATTCAATTCTTCCGACTCCTCTTGCTTTCCTGCAGTACTCTCTGAGCTTTGTGATTGTTCCCATCAATCTGTGAGAGAAAGAGATAATTGGAAAGAAAGCCAGAGTCAGTCGTGCGTCATTTGAAGAGGAGTAAAACCCTTTGGCAGCCATCGTGGTAGGTTGCGCACAGCAGAGTGTGTGCCATGCTAGCCATGGTGGCGAAGCAGAAGTAACATCCCTTTAGCTATCATTCCAGGATATGTAGAGGACGGCAGCTACCATACCATCCATGGGAGTGGGCCTCGTGATGAGGCTATGAAGACGATCGAAAGGGGAGGAAAGAAGACGACCAAGACGATGAATCATGGTCTCAATTCATGTTGAATTGTGGCGAGAGACAGAGGAACCCGCCTGAGTTGCCGCCACTCTCCTCAGTTTTCTCACGATTAATTAATGTAATATAAATATAGCTTGCCTCTACTCAGTCTCATCACGTCTCTCGTGAGAGAGATTCCGAAACACGGAGACGCAGACACAGAGAGAAACAGAGAGAACGAAGAGAAGTGGCAAGACCAACCGAGAGATGTGTGTCCCCCCAGACTGTCGATGGAGGCCATGGCTTTATGGTGGTACCCAGAAATTGATCAATCTCCTCCTCCGATACTCTCCTATGTCCTCCTTTTTCCAATCCAAGCATTACTCCCCCTCCTTTCGCCACAGAAGCGAAAAAGAAGGAACCTTTCCTCCCATTCAAGCGCATGACAATCCGTCTTTTTCCCTCCCTTTTGCCATTCGAATACTCTTTTCCCCAATTAGTCTCCTTTTCTCCCTTTAGCATTTCTCCCTCTCCATTCGTGACCTCCCCATTCTTAGATGCTGATTTGCCTTAAAAGCGAACTTGATGTCCTTCCTAACAATACCACCTGTCCTATCACATTTATGGCCCCCATACATGTACCAATAGGCAAGAGTGCGTGGCATCAACCTCCTAATAAGAAGCCTGATAATTTCTCTCGGTGCTCCATTACAAGTTTCAGCTTTGTCTTTTGAACTTCTTGTCCCTTCTTTAAGACAGGTCACACATTCGCAGCTTTTGCCTTGACAAACAAAGACTCCATTTCTTTTTAGCACTTCAATTGCTAATACATCTTCATGGCACTGTCAAAACATGGTTGGAGTGGTTTGAGGTCAGTCTTCTCAACTTCAGATAGTAACTCCAGAACATGATCAGTGTGCAATACATTTAAGGGAATATATACATTGGATGTAGTTTATTAAAATGCATCACACAAACAATGAATCACATGCAGAAATTAACACAAATGCACAACAAAAATGGAGGTGTTCACGGCTCAGATGCGCAGCAACACGACATCGTCTTCCAGCCTTTGTCTAAGGCGGCTTTCATTGGCCTGGGCTTCCTTCGTTTTTGCTGCTAGTTGGTCTTGTAGGGCCTTTATTTCTCTTCGTCGGTTGGCTTCCTGCCTTGAGACTTCTAGCCTAAGGGCAGCTGACGTTTCTTTTTCTTTCTCTAGCTCCAGCAAGGCCACTTTCTTCTCTTCTTTGGCCTTGTCCAATTGTATCAGTAGCTCGGCCACATATGCGTCATAGTCACAGTGTCGGCAGGCATGGGAGTATGGGGCGTGCTGGTCGATGCCTCCAGCCTTTGTCGTTTAGGGTCTTGCCGTGACTCTGCATCTCCAGCAGTGGGCCTTTTCAATCTAGTTTCTGGCACGATTTCGGCCACCTTGCTCACTAGCATTTGCACCATGTTCATGAGCTGTGTCGTGTCGAGGGGAGGTGTGGGTTGTGCGGTGGTTGCAGTCGTGGTTTCATCTGTTGTAGGCACAAAAGAGGAAGGAAGTGGATGTAGTAGGGACTTGCCCTAGCCTACAACCACTGGAGCTGCTTCCACACTTGCAGTAACTTTGGCTTTATGACGAGGGCTCACGGGTTTGAGCTCTCCACCCCCGTGGGTCTCTTCCACAGATCTTCGTGTAGCCTCAACCAACTCGGCCAGTTCCTTCAGTCTCTGCTCTTCAGCTTCTTCTTCCGCCCTTCTTTTCCTGTCCTCTTCTACCTTCTTCGACTCCTCTCTTATCCTTGCAAGCTCCTCCTCCTCTTTCCTCCTTCTTTCTTCCTCAGCCCTCCTAGACTCTCTTTGAGCCCTCTTGATGTCAACTCGTTCTTCTTTGCTTAATTTCTCTTTCCTTTCCTTCTGTCTCCTGTCCCCTTTCTTTTGTTCCTTGGGATTGCTCACTCGTGTAGGTGGCACCTCCTGTTCTCCCTTGTCACTTATCGTTCTTTCGCTTGATTCTCCTCCTTCGTGGTGAGGTGGGCTTTGATGCGCAGCTCGTTCCTCCACGATGCCAACATCCTTTATTGCTTCATCTATGATGGCTGTCAAAATACCACCGTATCTAATTGTGGCTGCCTTTGAGGCAGGTTTCTTCCTTGTGGAGCGTGTGGTTGAGACAGGGGATTCTCCTCCTGCTGGTACTTCCGCTGGAGTGAGAAGGGCAACTGAGCTTTGAATGGTTTTTTGCATGAACCCATTCTAGTCTACCTCTTCAGGGACTCCTGCTGCGATGCTTTCTAACAGCGGGACCCCGATCCTATTCATCATCAATGCATTGTACCTTTGGCCCCAGAAGAGTGTGTGGATCATCTTTGCTTGCAATTTCACTGCTGGATTCGGGATGTCAGCCAAGCTTATTCCATCCACGGTGTGCACCTCTTCTTTCTTTACCCCCAGCATGGCATAAACATCCCTTCTCGGCCGTCTCTCTTTCTTGGGTAGGAGCCCCAAGGCCTTCTCTACGATTGCCACATTGAGGGGCACCTCAATTCTTCTTTCCTGCTCCCCTGTCCTCACTATGATAGTGCCACAGTTCGTGCCCTTGTCAAAGTTCCTCAGAAAATCCACACACATGCCGTAATCCACGGCCTGCCCCACCTTTTCCACATACTTGTGGAGGTGGCATCTATCCACCAAGTCTTTGATCGCAGGTTCCTCTAAGAAGGCCTCATCCAGATTCAGCATGTGCTTGAAGGTGAATTGACTGAATCCTCGTGTCTCGACGCTGATGCCAAACTTGGTCATCTCTTCTTCAGAAAATGGGAGTTTGTTCCCTTTGTCTTGTCCTGCCATGGTGGTTACCTGTCAACACACCGTGCCAACATTAATGCTTAAAAATCGGCTTATTTCTAATCAAAACTCAATTTGAGAGAAAAGTGTATGTGTCCAAAATTGGCATACTTGCTTAGAGGCTTGAATTTTAGAGACAGGCCCACAGCAGCAATTGCTATTGTTTTCCCTTGCAGTATCTTCCCTTGAAACTTAATTAATCATAACATTCTGCTAGATAGCATGACTCTCATTTTGCTCTGCTCTTGCTCACATTGCTGCTCACATTGCTCCCCCCCGTCTTGGATCTTTCAAGGAATCCTTCCTAGGATTAGCACGGGAAGGACGAGGAAAACTCTGTTTTGTCGTGGGTTGACTTACTTAGCCAATAACCAATCATAGAAGCTTGGATTGTATTTGAGTTGGGCATGACAATCAAGAGCAGATGGTTGGATGGAGACTTGGGAGATGTAGGTCAAGACATCGTGAAAGAGATCTCCAGTATTAAGGCGGCTGGCAACATGTAATTCCTCTTCTGTGATGAGGAATTGGTCAATGTAGGGGTGAGCAAGCACTTGCTCATCTAAATGTTGGTTGCGAGCGATGGCTAAAACCCTAAATGAGATAGGTGCCACATAAGTAGGGTCATATGCGATGGTTTTAACTGCCTTGCATTGCTCAACATTGGTCATTATCCGGCAACCTTTTTTCTCCCATTGGATTCTCAGAGCAAACCACTATTGCAAGAACATGGAAGGCGAGCTTGCCATCTGCGTGAGCTCTTGCAACTTGTGTTCAGGAATAGAACGAGGAGGCTTACGATATGAAGTGATTAGTCTTCTGAGGGCAGCTTGCTCCTTTGAGATTTCGTCGTTTGATATCAGTTCGGCAACAATTTTGGGGAATTTAGTGGTCATAAGTTTGTATTCTTCCCAAGTGCATGGTAATGCACGAACCTTCGAAGCAAGTGTTTTGTCAAGAATACCTAGGTCTAGCCTCTCATAACTTCTAGCGAATGTAGTGAAAGTTTTGTCCAACATCTTGATGCAGGTTATTAAGTTGTCCCCAGAAGTCGCGGCGAGGTCTTTAGCCAAGGAAAGGAAAGGTCGTACCGTGTAGGAAGGTTTAAGACCTACTGGTGGGGATGGTGCAACTAGGCTGGATAGTGGTGACTCCATCATCTGTGTCACAGGTTGGGCTTTGCACTCCGAAGCACTTTGAGGTGCTGTAGAAAGCTCTGGGGGCATGGGGGTTGTGCTGGGTTCTGAGTGAGCAGTCATAGGGAATTTTAAGTTCTCTGGATTAGGTAAGTTTAAGGCTTGTGGCGTTTGCTTTGGTCGATAGATGAGCTGGGGCTTACTAGCCACAGCTGGCAATGGTTTGCTGACTATGTCTTGGGCACCATGTGTGCAAGCCTCCCTTGCTGGGGTGAGATTGCTTATAGATGAGATTTTAAACTTGCCATTTTTAGGGACCCAAATCCAGGGGTTGCCCTCGTAGTATCCTTATGCTCGCAAGAGATCTTTGGGGATCCATCGCGACATGATTGTGTGTCTACGCCGATAGCGTTTAGACTACCTCTTAGGCCGTGACGGCTGATGCTTTTGGCATTTAGGATCATGCTTGGGTGGTCTACCCGGATGTGGTTTTTGCCATTTTGGCACCCATATAAACTTGGACTCCTTGGCCTTGTGAGCACTCTTGGTGGGTTTGGGCCTGGGGTAGAGGGCATGGTATGAGGCCATAGTTTTCTTATGTTTAGACTCGGGCTGGAGCGTGGTCGTAGGGGTTTCTACCGGTGGCTTCGTAATGGTGGAGGAATCATGACAGCCCTTGCTGAAAGTCGTCACTATATGCACATTGTCGATAGCAAGATGAATGTGGTTTAGGTTGTAATCCACATTACAATTTGTTTGCTTCTTGAAAGTGCGACCCAATAGACATGCATTACCGCCTCCTTTAGTGTCAGGCAACACATGGAAGAAAGCTGGTAAACTTTCAGACTCAATGGAAACGACTACCTTGCACTTCCCTAGGAGTGAATAAGCAGTATCCCCAAATGGGGTGAGTTTGGCATTAGTGGGATGTAGTTTCGGTTGACCAATGCATGTCCAATGGTCATGCGTCAAGATGTTGTAGTCGGCACCTTCATCAATCAAGGCATCGAAAGAATACGTCACTCTTGCTGTGGCTGTGATTCGTAGATACACAGATGCCACTGCTTCTTCGTCTTGATCTGTAAGGTTGGTTATAGTAGCCATGCAGACGTTCATTGGGGGTTCTAGCATGGGTGGAACATGTAATGGATGGGAAGGAGGATAGTACTTCTTCATGCGGCTGCCATTAAAAAAGCCTATTCCTTCACCTTCAAGTGTTTCCAACTCAACATTCCCTGTTCTACCAATCATGCGTACTTTGAAAGGCCCTAGCCCCTGAAACTTCATCTTCTGTTTATGCCCTTTTATAGAGTATAGTAGAACAAGGTCCCCTTGTTCAAAGTCTCACTGTTTGACATGCTTGTCAAACCACATCTTTCGTTAAGCCTTCTCACAAATCAGAGAGTGAGTGGCAAGGAGTCGAGTCTCCGTTAGGCACTCTAGCTCCACTAAGCGATTGATCCAAGCCTCTCTTCCCTCCCAACACTCTTGGACTGCTAGTCTCAAGCTAGGGATGAAGAATTCTAAGGGCAAAATTGCTTCAGTTCCGTACGTCAGCCTAAAAGGTGTCTGTCCTACCACCGTTTTATAAGCTGTGCGATAGGCCCACAAGGCCGCCATTAGCTTGTTGTCCCAGTCACTTCTTGAAGTAGACACGACCTTTGTAAGCACGTTGACTAGGATTTTATTTGTGGATTCGGCTTGGCCGTTAGCCTGAGGGTAATAGGGAGAGGAGTTTCGATGCATTATTAGGAAGGTAGAGAGCAGTTGGGCAATCACTTCATTAACGAAGTGTGTGCCTTGGTTGCTTACAAGTTTGATTGGACAGCCAAACCATGAAATAACATGCTCCCACAAGAACTTTGCAGTGGTCCTAGCATCATTCTTCCTCGTGGCTCGTGCTTCTGCCCACTTCATTAGATAGTTGGTTGCCACTATGATGTAGCGAGCTTGGGAATATTGTGCCACAAGACTGATCGGTCCAATAAAATCAATGCCCCATTTTTCAAAGGGTTGTTGGGCTGTGACACGGGTCAACTCCATCTTGTCTTTTCGCACAGGCACTTTGGTCCGTTGGCACTCATCGCAGTGCTTTATGAATTTAGCTGCATCGCGAAAGAGGGTGGGCCACCATAGTTGGGATTGTAGCACCTTTCGGGCTTCATTCAGTGCATCGTGCATCTCATGCTCACACACGCATCTACGCAATAAACCGTCTTGTCCCAACCTGTAGAGTTGGCCGACTATCAGTTGCTATGGCCGAATTTTCAAGATAAGTCTTTTCAGCTTGGCCTTCTCAATGGGTTGCTCCGATAGTCCGTTTTCTAGCACTTGCATTATGTCATCGGCCCAATACAGCGTTAGATTAGCTTTAAATAATTCTCTCTTGCTAGACAAGTTAAAGAGATGAGTATCTGGCAAATCGTCAGGTATGCCTTGTCCAGCGGCTTCTCCTGTGGGTATGCGGGACATGTGGTCAGCCATGTAATGCTGCTTTCCTTTGCGTACAACCACAGATAAGTCAAACTCCAGTAGAAGGAGTAACCATCTAGCTATGCGACCCATAGCGCAAGGCTTGTTCACAAGGTACAGCAAGGCTTGATGGTCAACAAAGAAGACAAAGGGAGTGGCCAATAGGTAATGCCTAAATTTCTTTACTGAAAATACCATGGACAACCCCTCCCTTTCTGTCGTGGAATAGTTCATCTCGGTCTCTATGAGCTGCCTGCTAGCAAAACTCACCGGGTAATCCAAGTTTTGTTCACCAGGTTGGCATAGCACGGCTCCAATAGCGAACTTAGAGGTGTCTGTGTGTACATGAAATGTTATGTTCCAATCTGGGGCTCGTAAGATTGGTGTAGTCGTAAGAGCCTTTTTCAACTCCTCATACGCGCGCTCGCATTCCTCTGTCCACTCGAACACTATCAATACCTTGTACAATGGTCTAGCAATTAGTGCATAATTTAGTACAAAGTGTCGATAATATCCCGTGTGTCCTAAGAAGCACTGAACTCCCTTGTAGTTATCGGGTGGCGGTAAGTCAACAATGACTCTGACTTTGGAAAAGTCAGTGGCAATGTCGTTCCTTGACACTACGTGCCCTAAGATGCATCCGTGTTTCACCCAGAACTGGCACTTTAAGGGGTTCAACGAGAGGTGGTACAATCTACACCTTTCAAAGACAGCTCTCAATTTCTCTAAGTGTTCGGTCCAACTAGAGTGTAAGCATAAGTCATCCACAAACACTTCTAGTTCGCGCCTAAGCATGTCCTTAAAAATAGTGCACATTAGGCATTGAAAAGTTGCAGGTGCGTTCATTAGCCCAAAAGGCATGACAATGTAGGCAAATACACCCCATTCTGTGGCAAAGGCAGTCTTGTGTCTGTCGTCGGGGTGCACTCGCACTTGATTGTAGCCTGAGAAACCATCCAGAAAACTGTAGGCTTCTTTTCCTGCTACCCTCTCAAGCATGTGCTCGGTGTAAGGTGAAGGATAGTTATCCCTCTTCGTAGCGGCATTCACTTTCTTGTAGTTCATGCACACTCGGATTTTTCCATTTTTCTTTATGAAAATCACGATAGGTGATACCCACTCCGTGTGCTCAATCTCATATATGAATCCTGCCCTCATGAGTTTATCAATCTCCTCTTTTACTGCATGGGCATGTTTGAGATTCATGGGGTAAGGGCGTTTCATTGGCACTGCATCAGGGACCATTGGGATATTATGAGTCACGACCCTAGGGTCAACTCCTTTAAGTTCAATGTCCAGGAAAATACGTCAATGTACTCTTGCAATAGCGCAACGAGTTTGGTCTCCTCATCCTCCGTCAAGTCATCTGCAATGAACATCGGCCTTGGCTTTTCACCTTCCCTAGCCAAGTTAACTTCCTTGACTTTGGCGGGTCCCTCGATCGGTTCACTAGTTTGACCTTGTCTCTTCGTGCCTAGCAGAATCACCACTCTGTCACCCTTTTTAAATTTTGTAAACCGTTTGGATAAATCCTACGGTTTCTTCTGCCTTTCTGCTTCTGAGTCCCTTGCTTGGTTCCTGGCCTCCTCTTTTAGCCTCCTGCACCTCAGGTGGACTGGCAAGTCTCCCTTGGTGTATTTGACCTTAGAGGGTTGCGGTATCTCGGGATCACTCTCAGTGGTGACTCCTGACTCTGAGTTAAACTCGCATCCCTCACTTGAGGAAGGTGTTTCCCCAGGGGGTCGTAGTTCCGTAGGTGCATCCATCTTGAGCACTAGGATTACCCATGGTTGTGCCACTCTGGCTTGCTTGTAATCCAAGGCTCCTATGCATTCTAGCTAGGATCTGTCACACTCCATCCGCATGACTCCTTTTTCGTTCTTACTGGTCCCTTCTTTCCTAGGCCTTGAGTCTGCCCTGATTTGTTCGATCGCTCTTCCTTCCGTGTCGTACTCTATTGTGTCTATCTCTTCTTCACTCTCTTCTCCCGTAGAGTGACAGTCCTCATACTCCTCATCATCCGAGTCTTCACTCTCTTCTCCCGTAGAGTGATAGTCCTCATACTCCTCATCATTCGATTCCTGTCCTTCTGACTGCTCATCATCCCCTAAGCTTCCCTCTTCAATCTCCTTGTCATCAGTAAACTAAAGCCCAGTTATATAACAAATTCAGGTCGTGGACCTTGGTCTATTTCCATTCTGGCTTAGCTAAAAGATCACGTAGATATTTTAAGTTAGCAGCCAAATTGCCGTCCAATTTACTAGTCAGATACTCTCCGATTTGCTGAAGCTCTAATTTTTTGTTGGGGATGTGGAATGAGGCTGGTTTGCCCGGGTTGAGTGAGCTCCCTGCCATCATGCAAAGTGGCACAACTGGCTCCTCAGTTGGCATGGTTGCGGCTTTAGCAGCCTGCCAATATGGTTCTTCCTCATCCGAGAATGGTAGGCCAATGGTTGCCAAAATGTGCATCCAATCCCTCTCATCCTCAGGGCAAGGAATATATTTAGCGAGCGATCCATAGGGTTTGGTCATTTGAGTATCACCTTTCAGCATAGCCGAGATGGCAGCTAGGTCAACAGGTATCATCTTCCAAGTGTCCATCTCTACCCTTACTGCACTAGTTCTATTCCCTAGGAAAATCAACCCATTGCCCTAGTCCTCTATGACACACGCATTCCTCATCCAAGGTTGGCCTAATAGTATGTCATAATCTACTCCCTTCATGACAATGAAGTTTACCGAAAATTGCACACCAACAATCTTTACTGGCCAATTCTTTAAGACCCCGAATGGTCTTACCTTCATTCCGTTTGCTAACGTGACGTTAAACCTGGCACTCTCTATAGGAGGGTTTCCCCATGCCTCTAATACTGCATGATTTAGTACGCTAAGACTTGCGCCTGTGTCTACTATCCCCTTTCGCGTCATATCTCCTAAGGCTAGGACGGGCAAAACTGCGTGCATTTCAATGCCTTCCCAAAAAGCATTGATATGCAAAGACTTAGGATTTGAGTGTAGAGTTAGACTTGGGATCTGTGTAACTGCATCATGATCTTGCGGATCAGCACCCGCAAAGTCCTGTGTGTCCCTCGATCAAGTCTTTTAACTCCTGCCACAAGGAATGATTTTGCCTAAGCAGATCTTCCAAGCTTAGAGTTACTGGAGTAGACAACAAGGTTGTGAGGAGGTTACTGGGCTCTTGTCTTCCTCTGAGGCTAGCAGTTCTAGGCCATGCGTTCTGTCTGCCATGGTAAGTTTCCCCCTGGCCTTGCTGCTGAGTCGCTCCTAGTGGTACAGGTATGCTCGCAGCCTGTGGTTTTGAGGGTGAGACTGGTATGCTCACACTGGAGAAGTCATCCATAGGATCTTTTAATATGGGTTCAGCATCCTTGAGATGCTTTTGGGCGTCCTTGACCCACTCCTTGACCTTGGCTATAGCCTCGAGTTACCGTTTGGGGTGGGGATATTCCCCTACCTTGGCACTCCCTAGCTCAGCTATCTTAGGGGGCCGAGGTCTCTGCCTCTGCGTCTGTGACCTTCTTTCCCGTTATTAGCGTAGTCGCTTCCTCGATTTTAAGGGTTGTCTTTGCATCAGTTCCCTTTTTCCGTCTCCTTCGGCTTTTCTTTCCTATTGAGGTTGCATCAAGGTTACTTGGCCCTGGCAAGGAGATGCCTGCTTGTTTCATTTGAGCTCGCGTCATAGCACGTAGTGGGATGGGCGTATCCTCACTACCAAAGGTTTCCACTCCAAAGAGCCCCAAAGGCACCAATGGCATGTTGGCAGAGCTGGTTGATGGCTTCCGCCTAGGACAGTCAAGAAACAGATGTGTGATTCCACACTCTGTGCATCGGAGATCCGCTTTGTCCTTGTTAGCTTGTTCTCGTTCTGGGCAACGTGATGAAATGTGGCCTGGGCGGCCACAAGTCTAGCATGTGACTGGATCCTGGCTGGGCCCTCCAAAGCCTCTGCCTCTTTCTCTTCCTAAAGCCATCACCGGCACTGGCCGATAGTCCATCAGGACTGGGTTGCCCTCCTCGTCATAGGATATGTACGGGTTGACATATGTTTCTTCCTCATTAGGCTCCTCCACAAAGTGAACAGGAGCATCGCTAGATGGGTGGGTTACAAAAGGCCCTGGTGGCCTGGGTATACTAGTTGGGTTCATCTCCAGCCTAGGTATGCCAGGTCTTGAGTCGGTCGGTGCTGGAAGAGCTAATTGGGCTCCCCTCCCAAAGAAATTAGGTGGCCTATTACCTAAGTATGGAGGGTTGTATTGCTGCACGTATGGGAATCTCCTCGGCATTCTGCAATGCACTACATCATGCCCGAATCTACTGAAATTTGAGCACGGCCGAGATCTAGGATCTTGGCACTCAACTGGGAGGTGATTGCCTCCGCAGTATATACACTGTACATGTGACCTCACAAGCTTCCTCACGAGCTCTTGCAACCATGCAATCTCCATTCTCATTTCTACCATCCCCTGGTCATGGTCTACACTCTTTCCCTTATCCTGCACGCTAGCAGTTGCTTTTTCCCCTGAAGTAGTTGATCTCTCAGGGTCCCTCTGGCTTGCACTTTCTCGGTTGGTAGTCCTCATGCTGCTTCCCTGAGTTGATCATCTACGTGTATTGCCTCCTCGAAAACTCTGGCTAGCATGTCTCGTTGCAAGGTGGAGTTACTGGCCAAAGCCTTGTAGAGCTCCTCACCCCGAATTCCGTTCATGAACATTATAGACACTGCCGTCTCGGTAGGTCGCTCGTTGGTAGGGATACTCTTGTAGAGGCTGCGCACCTGAGTGACGTAATCCCTAACGTCCTCCTTCTCCCTTTGATTGATATTCATCAACCTAACAATGAGGTTATCCGAATACCCCGCCTCCGAAAACCTCTTGATGAAGAGGCCCTTAAGGCGAGCAAAGTTCGTACGTTCTGCATCATCCAGACTAGAATGCCAGGTCCTCCCCTTATTGCCTAAGCACAGGCCGAAAGCTTGAGCTCGCTGTGCAGGGTCAGTAAGACCATTTGCTGCACATACTTGCTCAAACTGCTCCACGAAGCTGTACGGGTCACTGCTAGGTTCGTATCTAGCTAGTTGTTTTGCTACGATGGGGATTCTAGCCTACCCTTTAGTCCCTTGCGTGACTCCCAATCCCGATAGTAGCGTGGTGGCTAGGGCAGTAGCGCTCTGTTCAACAGACATGTTGTCCAAGAGTCGCTTTGCTACCAGTTTGCTCAATGTCATGTCAGCCTCTGTTGCCCATTCCCTCTCCACATTCGGTCCAGATTTGGCCGCTCCGGCTAGGTCTAGCACTTGTCTAGCCTCGTACATATCTACGTCTTGCTACAGCCTTCAAGCCCTTTGCTCATGGTTGTAGGTAATTATGCCTTCCAGCACTCTCTTGATAGCTCTTCTCTCTTCTTCCAGGTTAGCTACCACTTCCTCTACAGGTCTGCCTTGGATCACGGTCCTGGTGAGTAGATCATAGTCGTGGACCATTTCCTGGACCGAGGTTGGAAATTCTCCTAAGTCTAATTGGTCCTCCCCTTGTTCGCCTCTGGATCCCGACATTGTTTCTGCTTCCAGCTCCACGAGGTTGTCAATAAATCTAATCAGCTCTGGCAGCGTCCAATCCTCTATCTTGTTGCTTCCCGTGTCTTCGTGTCTTCTCCAGGTACTACTAGTAGGGCACTCATGCACCTATCTACGTCTTGGGGTCTTCTCCTACTAGTGGGTTCCTTAATGTTATTAGATATTGTGGTGTGTTCCTTGTTATTTGAAAGCAGCTGCAATCCTTATTCACACGTTAGGCTTAGTGCTTTCGTGGTGCTTGGTGCGAAACCAGGCTTTTCTCTTTTCTTGCCGTGCAGACTTAGTGGAACACAAGAGTGAAGTGCTGATGCAGAAAGCGTTTAATGCGAACTCCACCTTGTTTCCCTCCACATTCCCAGCCTAATTTGAGTTCTCAACTCGGTTCGCGGCTATTCTATGGTCTTTCTGCAGGTCTGTGTTGTGTTTTCTATTCTGCCCTAAGTTCGATTGGTCTCTGAGGTTCTAATGGTCAAACTGGGTCTTGGGGGTGTTCAGGGTTGCATCCTGGGGGTCAAGTCTGTGGCAAGGTCAACTAAAGATCCTTATCTTTTCCTTCTGGCAGGATGGTCCGATTCTGGGAATCGGACAGAGCTGGTCCGACTCTAGGAGTCGGACGGTCCGATTCTTATAGTTGAACAGGTCTAGTCCGACTCTAGTAGTCAGACGGGGTCGGTCCAATTCTGGGACTTGTCCGATCCTGGTGGTTCGATTCTGGGAATTGGACCAGGAGGGTGGTCCTATTTTCAAAGTGGTCCGATTATGGATTGGCCGACTATAATGGTCCAACTCTGATGGTCCGACTCTAGTAGGCAGTCCGGGTGCCACGTGGCACGTCCGATCGGATTGTCTGATTCTGGGAATTGGATAGGGTTGGTCCGACTCCCCCAGTTGGATGGTCTGATTCTGGGAATTGGACGATCTGACTCCAGGACTCGGGTGGTCCGATTCTGGGAATCGGACCACTGCGATCTGGTCCGACTGCATCTGCGACGGGCGCGATTCCAACGCATTTGGATCCCTCTTGATGTCTGCTGCACACAATGACGATAGACTTTCCATCTCTAATTAGAGCACTATTAAGAAACACCAGACTCACCTGGAGCAGCACAAATCGATGGCACCCAGAATCGTGATAGCGCTCCCTCTTTCTGTCAACCAGAAGCTCTCTCTCTCTCTCTCTCTCTCTCTCACAAAGCTAACCAGTGAAATGAGGTCTGTCCTAGCCTCCCAAGCCTCTTAAGGTCCTTTCCTAGCATTGCAAAACCTTACATCCAGTTCCCTTTCCCTGTTTCACCTAGAAACTTGAATCTCGTCCCCTGTTTCCCTGTTTCCAGTAGTAGCCAAAACCTCTGTTTTCTCTTTTCCTAACCTAATCTAACCTTAATCTAGTGCAACAAAAATGCAAAACAGAGATGCAGAATGGTAGTCCTAAACTAATGCTTCCAACAAACCCAAATACTTACTTGTTTCACGGATTAAACCCTCCTAAATCTCCTAGCTATCTCGAGTACCTGTTCAGGCTGCAAACCCTACTTCTATGCTCGATTTGATGCGTGCGGCGCTCAAGGCTCAATTCTGTCTGTCCCGGCAACGGAACCAAAATGGAGGGGAGCTTCGAGCTCTACCCCGAGACCTAGGGACCACTTATTGCTCAAGTGTTTCGAACCGAGCGGCCATGGCTACCTCTCACATAGCCGACGTGCAATGCCTACCTTGCGGGTGTAGTGAGCTTACCTTGTTGCTCAATCGAGTACCCTCCTCTTTCTTACACACCGGTAGCTCCACAATCCTTGAGGCAAGCTCAAGCAACCTCAATCCCTCTCCCAAGAGCTTCATCCTCCATAGCCACGCGCGAGACAAGAGAAGAGAAGAGAGGAAGGGGAGATGAAGAGAGAAGATGGGGAGTTTCTTCTCCAAGATCCCTCACTCTCCCACAATCTCTCCCTCACTCCCTCACACTCTCTCAATCCCTCTCTCAAGCACAAGCAAGGAGGCAAGAAGCAAGAGAATCAAGAGAAGAAGAAGAAGAAGCTTTGGCCACACACAAGAATGAGCTTCTCATTCACTTTTCAACTTTATATACATGCCCTACTTTTCATGGGCGGTCATCCCCTTTTTTACATGGCCAGCCATTAGCCTAGGCCCATTTCTCATTTCCCACCGTTCTAGTCTATCCTATTCCCAACTAATGCATACAATTTGCACAGAGTGAGCCTGGCGCTCTTTTACAAGGATTTGGAAGCGTTTTCACACTTAATGGTGCGCTTTTTACTCTTTTACTCTCCTTGGGCGACTCTAAGACTTCTTGAGGGTCATGCCCGTGCTTTTAATTTTTTCCAGGGTCTGGTTATTGGTTAAGGCGCCTTTTTCTTCTTTTTGTCCTACGCCTTTTGCTATTTCCTTTTTTCCATTTCCCGCTACTCTGTGCTGTGGTAAACACCTGAGATACTCAAATGTACATAGTAAATCACTATTGCATACTCCTAGGCTGAAGCTTATTTATTCACTTTATGCTTCGCCTATTAGTCTCACGGGTGCTTTCCGGGTGTTTCATATGACTATTGGGATGCAAATAAAGGTTGGCAAATGATTTGGATGGGTTCAAAATGTATTTTGAGTCTTGTTTGAGCTCCATATTGGTTGGCATTTATGTGACATTGGTCTACACTGGCATGCTTTTTGTGATAGTGGTTATACCTATGGTCTATGTATGACCCGTTGGTACATGCTTGATGCTTATGTTACCTACACATACTAGTTACACTGTTTGGACTTGAATGCTACTCGAACTTCTTTTGGGCTTGACTTTGGATATACAAGAGCTTATTTTGGTCTTGCTTTGGCTCGTCAGAGATTGATTGGGATTGTCTTCATGACATTGGATGCTATCATTGGATACTTTACCGCTCATATGCTCTAGATGTCTTACTGATGTATGATCTTGGATACTCCATCACTGGTGCTCTTACATACTTTGTTTGAGCTTATTTGCTTGACACTTATGGCTTTTGTACCAGTGGGAGAGTCATTGTATGCTTATCAGACATTGAGCAGTGCGGGCTATGCACATTGAGCTTTTGGATCTTTGAGACTGGGATCTCCTCATGGATGATGTATGGTTGATATACCTTGGTCTGTGTAGATGTACTTGGGCTGATTTGGCTTTGTATTCACTAAGCAGGCACAATAGGTCTTGGTAGTGGTATGCACATTTTACCTGGTTGATCGGGGGGTGTACCGACTTTACTGACGGACTTTGTTTGACATGCTTGGGTGTTGGCTCATGTCAGTTTGACTATTACATGCTTTTTTATGCCCGCTTGATGCTAGTTTTGCATTGACAATTAGTGATTGACTTTGAATATTGGATTTTTCCTACTGTGAGCTTTCATTATACAGTGTTGTATAAATTATAGCAAGCATATATCTCCCAATTGTCATGTATTTTTCATGCTGAATCATCCTGATTTGATGCACTTTTGATGATACTTCGTGGGTAGCATCATTAAATACTCATTTCTCACCATTTTGCCTTGGTTTTGGTGGTTTTTTTGTCATTTTCTATAGTTTACAACAAGCAATTTTGAACTGTCTGCACTGTTTCACCTTGCAGTATGGCATCTTCTTCCATTGACACTGCTATCTTCAACATCACTAAGCTTGATGGTACGAATTATGCCTATTGGAAGAGCCAAGTTTGGTAGGTATTGGTGTAGAAATCACAGATAAATCCATTAAGGTTGAGTGGAGAGCAGCCTAAAACTATGACCAATGATGAATGGATGGAGCTTGATGAGTTATGCAAGTCCATCCTCATCTTGTTTCTCACTAAACAAGTGCATTACAATGTGGTTGAGGAAGCACAGAGTGCTTGGTAGCTTTGGGATAATATTAAGAACCTCTATGATAAGAAAAGTCATGCAAGTAAAATGTATTGACTAAAACAGCTTATGGATCTCTGCATGAAAGAGAATGTGACCATGTTAGCTCTTCTAAGTCGGTTTCATGCTATTTTTAAGAACTTGGTTTTGCAGGGCATTGATTTCAAAGAGGATGTCACTCCGTTGTTCTTGCTTGGAACTCTTAATGAGTCTTGGGATGTATTCCGCACTGCCTTATGTGCTTCTGCCACTACTCTGAAGCTATCTGATGTTGAGAGCTCTCTTTTGCAGGGAAGAGATAAACCATAAGAATTTGGATACCTCTCGTGTGTCTCATGCTTTGAAAATTAGAGGCTAACATGATGGAAATGTAAAGATTGACCATGGTAATGGACGTGGATGGGATTGACAAAAATCTCGGTCCAAGTCGTTTGGCAAGTTGCACAGAAAGTCTCATGGGAGAAATGCAAATCTGGCTTATCATCATTGTGGGAAGAAAGGCCATATAAGGTCACATTGTCATGAATTCCACAATGAAAGGCACAAAGACAAGGGGAAGAGAAAGTGCAAGAAAAGTCTTCTAATCACAGCATAGTACTTGCTAAGTCAAGTGTTAAAATTGACGAGATCAATGTTATGCCTGAGGATAGTGATGGAGATTATATCCTTGCAACAACTTCATCTTGCTTTGCAAATGACAAAGATATACTCTATGTATGCAGAGTGTTGGCTCTCAAACTCAGGTGCATCATTTCATGTGACATCTTTCCAAGAGTGGTGCCATTTATACCATTCTATTTTGGGTTCTATGCACTTGGGTGATGATAGGTCTTTTGAGATTGTCGGGATTGGTGATGTTAGGCTACAATTTCCTTTTGGCATCAATTTTATTATGCACGATGTACGTCATGTATCTACATTGATACGCAGTCTCATGTCCATTAGATAGCTTGATGACACAAAATATCATGTATTCTTTGGAGACTGTGCATGGAAGATTACTCATGGCAGGCTTACAAGAGGTGCCAAGGCTAGTAGCCTCTACCCATTAGTTGTTTCTGGATCTACAATTGATCATGCTTTGTTTATGGGGTCTTTACCCCATGTATCTCTTTGGCATGCCCGTTTGGGGCACATGTCCATTAAGGGAATGAAAATGCTTTCCAGTTTGCAGTACTTACCCCCCCTTGACTATTCTCATTTTGATTCTTGTGATCATTGTCTTTATGGCAGGCAAACTAAGTCTACACACAAGAAGTCTAGTATGTCACGCATGAGTGAGCCCTTGGCTATGGCTCATTCTGATGTCTGTGGGCCCATGCCCTGTCAGTCTATGGGTGGTGCAAAGTATTTTGTTACTTTCATAGATGATTTTTTACATAAAGTATGGACTTATCCCATAAAGCAGAAGTCCAATATAGTGGCAATTTTTCAAAGATGACTTGCTTTGGCGGCAGAAAACCAATATGGGCATAGGTTGGAATGAATAAGGATAGATAATGGGCATGAGTATGTCTCACATGCTCTTGAGTAGTTATGTGATGAGAGGGGTATTAAGCATCAGTTGACCGCCTCCTACACCCCTCCCCAGAATGGTAGGTTGAGTGGATGAATAGGACAAGCTAGGAGAGGGTTTGGAGTACGCTTAGCAATGCAGGCCTACCCTAGCACTTTTGGGTTGAGATAGTTATGACAGTCATGCATATCATTAATAGATCACCGTATAGTGCCATTGATTTTCAAGTTGCCAGGCATTTTTCCTTCCATGAAGACAAGATGCATAGGCAGCCTCAGAAGATAGTGGAGATACACAGGGTTATATTTTAGGAGGAGGCACAAGCTCCCGTACAGTTAGTTGGACAGCCTACAGCAGCAACAGATACTCATGGCTAGGGTATTGGATAGAATATTGGGTAGGCAGTAGAGCCTATAGTGCGGCATTCTACTAGAGATAGATGCCTCCTGACAGATTTCAACCCTCAATGCATTATGTCTTGGTTATAGATGCAAGAGAGCCTTTCACTTATGATGACGCTATGCATAGGGGTGACAGTCACTCCTGGGAGAGGGCTATGTATTCTGAGATAAACTCCTTGCATAAGAATGATACTTGGGATTTGGTTTCCTTACCTAGTGGCAAGAAGGCTCTACTGTGCAAATGGGTGTACAAGTTGAAGAGTACCCTTGGACACCCCAAGATGTCTTATAAGGCAAGACTTGTTGTTGCTAAGGGTTTCAAACTGGAGCATGGAGTTGACTTTGATGAAGTTTTTTCTCCTGTGGTTAAGATGACCACCATCCGCTTGGTTTTGACCTTAGTCGCGCAACTTGATTTGGACTTGTATTAGATGGATGTCAAGATGGCATTTTTACATGGGGATTTGCATGATGAGATTTACATGGAGCAGCTTAAGTGCTTTACAAAGCCTGATAGGGGCACCTAGTGTGCAGGTTGCACACCGCAGGCAACGTGCGCTTGTCACCATCACTTTCTTCTTTATTCTTTTAGTGACAGATAAATAAAGGGAAGGCTGGTCACACATTGTGACTGTTGGAGTTTTCACATTGTGAGTATCTCTCTCTCTTGTTCTTGCTCTCCCTCCATAGCTCTCCTATGTAAGCTTCGATCCTTCTTACCTTTCACCTAGGAAGACAAGGCATCTGCTCTGGGTCCCTCGGTTTGACTCATCCCCAGGAACCTACTAGGCCTTCACAAGGCAAGGCAATAATCAACTACTTGTAGGAATTTTCCTTTTTTTTTCCTTTTTTTCTTTTCTAATTGAGGGGTTAGAACCCATTTTTACACACCTCTATAATTTTTATATTTAGATATATTCAGAACTTTCTCTTTTTTGCTATGTTGACAGGCTTCTCTAACTGCCTCACACTAGTAGGAAGTGCTAGGACCATCACCTAGCAAGCAGGAAGGACAAGGTCACAAGGACTACCCTCTATCACAGGTCTTTAATATATGACAATATCTTTGACAAGAGGCAATGACTACTCAGACCTCCCTCATATAGACCTAACCTAAACCTAGGACTTCATGCATTGATTGTCGGTCCCCAACAAGAAAAAATTCCCCACAAGGACACATGCAACATAAGTAAGGGCTAGCCCCATCTCTTATGCCACATAGCCCAATGCTTGATCTTGGTCTTTTGTAGATCCACTAGCCCAAGCCTTTTTATTGATATCTTAGCAATAAGGTCCATACCTTCTTGGGTACTATGAGCTGAGTGAGTGACCTCCTTGGGCTTATATATCTCATCTCGTTGGTTATTCTTCAAAAGAATTGGTTTTCCCAACTTTTCAAAAACTCCCCCTATAGGGAAAATCATAGATTTATGATCATTCAACCCTTCCTTATTTGGATCATTACATGCATCAATGGTACAACCCAGACTAGTAGAGCATCATCCATCACATAAATGCATCTTGGGGTGATGCATATCATTAGATGCATCAATATGGCCTTTGGTCTCCTCAGATATCATCAAAGAATAACCAAATGGAATGCTTGGCCTTTCACCTAACGCACCAATAGTATTTTTAGGGTTTTTGGCCTCCAAACACATCTTACATTTCTCTTTATATGCTTATACATTCTCAATTCGCCACATTGGTCTAATGGACTCAATAAGGGCTTATTGTTATAACGAGATGGCCTCACATCCTTATGACTTCCATTGAGAATAGGTGGACCTTTGGCATCATGTATCTTCTTCATATGAGATGTCTTTACTTGCCTTTGTCCACTCTACACAATTGCTTAGCCATAGGAACCATGCTGTTACTAAAAGGAATAGCATCTACTTGAAAGCATGATTCATTCATAAATTGGAAAGGTATTTCAAGAGCCTTACTAGGAGCACAACTAGAACCACTCATAGCTTAACTACACTTGTGGGCCCAATGGTTCTATCACTAGGGCTTCCATAGCTACCTCTCATGGAAGTGTTGCAAGCCCTAATGGAACTTGCTTGGCTTGAAGTCTTTTTACCACCTAGAGGCATCTTATCCCTGCTCATAGGAATGCCACTTCCTACTTGGAGATTTTGGCTACCAAGATCTCCTGCTAAGGTTTTCTTGGTATTAGCAAATGAATTTTGTACTTGCAAAATTGACTGGATATTTGGATGCACTTGCACTAAATGGGGAAAACTCTAAAAGTTTTCCCAACATCTTCAAATATACTATTCATAGTCAATTGCATGCATCTTGGCCTCATTTAATGACTTAGGATCTCATATTCTCACTTGGATTTGTGTAGTAAGCACTAGACCACTCATAAAGAGCTCACATAGCACATCACTTGGCAACATAGTGGCTCTTCTTGGCCAAAGCCTAAGAATATCATCCAAGGCTCTAGCGTATTCTTTAGGAGAAGGGTAAGACTCCTGTCTAATCTATAGAAGCTGCCCTAAAACCTCAGTCATGAGCACTTTCTTTTTGTATTCATCTAAAAATGTATCACATAGTTCATCAAAGGATTTAATCGACCCTCTTGGGAGGCTCCAGTACCATTTCCTAGCTTCTCCCTTTAAGGTGCTAGAAAATACAAGCATCTGATGAATATCATTGAACCCACTTGTAAGGCAAGGTAGGCCATATTCTTTTAAGTGCAACATTGGATCCTCCTTTACCAGCCCATGAAACATTGGGAGATCCCTATAAGGAGGAGGGTATTTATTCCTCTCCTTTATGATCATCACTAGGTCATTAAAATCTTCATATTTGTCATGACCTAGTTCTAGCATTTTAGGGTATCTAGCCTCTTTTGTTTCCACCTTTATTGGTGTAGGAAGGTTAATACTATCCTTGCCGTACCTTTTTTCCAACTCATAAAGTGGTCTAGGGAGGCCTATGCTATGCAATAGGGAGTCTACCCCATCCCCTACTAATGAAGTTTTAGTAATTCTATCTTCATTTGCTACCGTTTCCATGGAATCAGAGATAGGTCCCAATAGAATCTTCCTCTCTGATAGGGGCTTCCCACATATATAGATATCTTCCAATGCTTTATGGATTTGCAAAATTGAGCTTTGGTATACCCAACTGCATCAGGCCCTAGTATCAAATCTATATCTTGCTCATATGCATGTATTACTCCAACCAATGGCATCACAGTATTTTCCTCTAAAAACTTACCATTAATGAGGATCATAGATGACTGTGCCTTATCTTTCCTCTAACTCCCATGGATTATTACTCAAGATTCCTCCATGGGTACTTCCCCATAACGACCCAAAATCCCAGTAAACCATTTAGAATGGACAAAGTATCTTTTGGGTTATGGGGATTCCTTGGATTGGTCATCATGCTAATTACCATAATTGTAATCAACCAATTTTAACATCCATAACTTCAAGGCAGCTTTTGATTATAGAATAAGACTAAAAAATCCCTTATACAACCAAGATTCCAAAACCACTACTTGTAGGAAGCTCCCAGCAAATGCACCACATATCGGGACCTAAAAGGAGACTGGATATAGCCACTAGTCGGGCCTCTCTATACTCAAGAAACCACACGCCCTCCACCTTGTGGCCAAGAGCATATAAGAAACACACTACCCTAATTGCTAATGTAGATATTGCGTTTATAGTGAAACATAGTCCAACGATTACCCTTCCTTACTCCTCAGAGAGAGATCCCACACATCTTGGTGTAGTACACCAACGTGATACAAACATAAAGGAGACACCCCCTCAGCTAAATGTTGTGGCCCCACTGCAACTCTCCTACATCAAGGGGATTGGCCCCAAGATGTGATGCTAACACAAATAATATAATCATAACAAGCTCCACTCTTATTTAAAACGATCCAGGAGATAACATTTCCTCACTTGATAATTTCCCAAAGAACCCAACGCCTAAACCTACAGCTTAGGTGCCTCACAACTTAGTGTGGGTCATGTATATCGAAAACAAATCGCAATGTATCCAGGAGTTATCATGTGATATGCACAATGCAATTGTGAATGACACACCTTGTGCTCAAACATTTTTATGATATAAAACCAACAACGTGAGGTGCAAAGACAATCCTTTAATGATTTCCAAGCTACTCATAATTACGACATTGCTAGAGACTAGCAAGGAGTTCCCTCGTGCTACTAGTCTATCTTAAATTTAAATGGTGATCGGCCTATATGATATACATGTTAGACTTCAAGCTCATCTATCTGTTTTCAGTTATGACCGTACCCAACACTTAGGATGTCCAATTGTACCTCACTATGCGGACATTGAATAAGTCTGTGTTTTAGGACTTAGCAGTCTTTGGTGTGAACGGTCCTTGAGACCTTAGGTTGTACTATTCACTTTAGTTATGTGTGAGAATGGATAATCGAAGTGAGTGAGAGCACACTGCTCTACATTGTTACTCCAACTCTCTGTCTCTGACTTTGAACATGGTATCAGAGCACCCATGATTGGGCTCTGTGGAGTGAAGCATTCGGGAGTGAAGACACATGTTCTTGAAGTGAAGAGGGCTGACTGTCATTGACTATCATTATCTATGCAACAAGGTATGCATTTTGGTTAGATGGAGTCTATGCTTCATGTTAGTGTTTGAGGCTTTTGTGGGAGCCTTGGGGAGCACCCTTGAGCACATCTAAGTGCTCATCTTTATCATCATCATCAACATATGCTACTGCCATCAGATCTACTACCTGCGTGATTGCGCCTGGTTCTGCTCCTGTCATAAATGTTTGCAAACTGTCACTTACACCATGTTGAGATATCGAGCTCCACTCGTGATACGCCAGGGTGACCGTTGTGTATTTATGTCACCAACTTGTCAGTTGCAGACGCGGTTGGTACACCGCCCATGAATAATAGCTACATGATAGCTATTCTTATCTACTCTAGTTCGTGGCTCAGTTAGTATGCCACCTTAGTTAGTTGAGTTTGGTTTGAGACCCATATATAGGGTTCTTCTATTTCTTTGTACTCGAGTTCTTTTGGCTTACACAACTAAGAAGAGGAAAACTGTTTTCAGCCTCCACCTCTGTGTGTATTCCCCCATTGTGCAAGCAAGAAAGCTACAAGTGAGACTCCTTCCTTCTCTCCCACAATCTTGACATGGTATCAGAGCCTTGTTCGTGGTAAGGAGCTCAAGAAAGCAAGCCAAGCTCGCGGTGTTCTGGTAAGAGGAGCAGTGTTGCTTTCATTTTCTGTTTTGGGAGCAGATCTCTGCAGGTAGCACAGCCGGAAAGTGCAGGAGTGCATTGTCTCAGGTTGAGACGCCCTTCGCGGTGAAGCAAGAGGGCAGTATATGCTGCGGGAGAGGCCTTTAGCCCTTGGCGACCTTGTTTTTTTGATTTGAGGCCATTTCGGGGCTTGTTTTGGAGGCGGAAGTTTTCTGCACACACTCAGGAAAAGGCCCAGTTTTATGCTGTGCAGCCATTGTTCTACAGGTCGGTGAATAGTTACTGTAAAAATTGCATTGTATGCTTGTGCGCAGAGACATTGGGAGTTACAGAATCATCCCTGTTGCCTGTTGATGCAAAATCGTCACTAGGAAGTGACTGTGTGGTCAAATACCACTTTCGCCAGTTTTGCAGATTTTCCCTTGTGAGGGTGAAGCTGTGGTTTTTGCAGTGACAGAATTTTTTGCAGTCTTCTGTAATGGCATCTGATTCTCTTTCACAGATTGTCACTAAAAAGCTTGACAAGAACAACTTCCAAGCATGGAAGTTTAGAATGACGAATTTCCTTATGGAAAAAGGATATTGGGAATTTGTTGCAGGAAATGAAGAAGAACCAGTTCTTCCTGATGTTCCCAATCAACAGCAAATGCAGGCATTTAAAGCATGGCATGAGAGAGCCAGGAAAGTTATGTATTGGCTGTCTATCAGCATTTCAGACTCTATGATTGTGCATATTCAGGATGCAAGTACGCCAAAGGAGGCATGGGATACTTTGTCAAAAATGTATAGCACAAATACGCAAGCCAGGAAAATGCAGCTCAAGCAAGAGTTACACAATGTGCAAAGAGAAAATATGAGCATCAACGACTACCACATGAAGGTGAAGAAGATTGCAGATGCACTTGCTTCCATTGGGTCACCAGTGGAAGATGATGATTTAGTTTCTGTGACCTTGAATGGTCTAGGAAAGGATTATGCACAGTTTCGGACATCCATTTCAGTTCGTGAAAGATTTCCTGATTTTGAGGAGCTGATTGCTCTTCTAATTTCTGAGGAGCAAAGAAATGGTGGTGCATCTTCTTCAGGAGGAACTTCAAAAGAAGCTGTCTTCTACTCAAATGCTGGAAGAGGTAGAGGCAGAGGTAGAGGAGGCCGATATGGAGGCCGTGGTAGAAATCAGAATATGTAGCAAACTCAAGAAAACCAGTCCTATGGAGGAGGACGTGGTAACTCTAGAGGCAGGGGGAGCCAAAGAGGTCGTGGTGGATGGCAAAGAGGCCAAAATGCAAACAGTAATGTTGAATGCTCCTATTGTGGTAAAATGGGTCATATGGCTAAAGACTGCTATAAAAAGCAGAATGGCATCATGAATGGAAAACTGCAACAAGGAAATTATGCATCCTCTAGTAGACAGGGTGATGACAGAAATGAGCATCTGTTTATGGTGCAGGACATGAACAATTCTGTGACAAGTGCAGAAGAAAGCAACGATGTATGGTATGTTGACTCAGGTGCATCAAACCACATGACAGGTCATGCAGAATGGATGGAGGATGCAAGGAAAATGGAAAAACCAGGATTTGTGGAGACTGGTGATGATACTGCACATCCTATTGTGAAGATTGGAAAAATTCCCTTGTCTATGCAGGATGGGAAAAAGAAATACATGTCCGATGTATTTCATGTCCCGAATATCACCAAGAATCTGGTTTCTGTCGGTCAAATGGTTGAGCAGGGCTTGCAGGTCATATTTAATCCTCATGGATACTTTGTTGAGGATATGAAAAATAAAGGTCGCTTGATAGCAAAAGGAAAGAAGAAGGGCAGAATGTTTACGTTGGATGCAGACATGTCTGAATTGAGTGCAGCAATGTTTGCACATGGGACCGGTGTAGTTGCAGATATTGATATCTGGCATAAACACATTGGTCATGTTAATGTACAACGACTTAAATCAATGCAGGCCCAAAATATTGTTGCAGGTTTGCCGAAATTCAAGGTTGCAAAAATGCATAAGGTATGTGAAGCCTGTCAGTTTGGAAAACAGGCAAGGAAACCATTTCCTAGACATGTTCAAGAGAGTGAGAAGCCATTGGAATTAATCCACTCTGATGTGTGGACTACTCAAGCTGCATCTCTTGGAGGCTGTCATTATTTTGTCACTTTTATTGATGACTATAGCAGAAAAGTTTGGGTGTATTTTATGAAAAAGAAAAGTGAAGTTTTTGGGCATTTCAAAACCCTTAAAGCTATGGTTGAAAAAGAAACAGGCCTGCAAATAAAATGCCTAAGGTCAGATGGAGGGGGAGAGTACCTCTCAAATGAGTTTGCAAAGTTCTTGCAGGAGCATGGCATAAAGCAGCAATATTCATGCAGTTATACCCCACAACAAAATGGAATTACAGAAAGGAAAAACAGGCATATTGGAGAGGTATCTCGTGCCATGCTCAATGAAAAAGACTTGCCAGATTTTTATTGGGTTGAAGCAGTTGCTACAGCAGTCTACATAATGAACAGGACTCCCACTGCAGCAATACATGGAATGACTCCAGAGGAGAGGTATACTGGTAGGAAACCAGATATTTCTCATTTGAAAATTTTTGGTTGCATTGCCTATGTACATGTGCCAGATGAGCTGAGATCCAAGTTGGATCCAAAAGCTGAGAAGTGCATCTTTATTGGTTACTCTCTGCAGCAAAAAGGGTATAGATGCTATAACCCTTCTACTCGTAAGTTTACAGTGAGCAGAGATGTTGTTTTTGATGAGATGAGTAGCTGGTATAAACCAGTAAATGTGATTGATGATGTAGATGCACAAAATGGTAATGCTGCACAGAATTCACAGCAGCAGTCACAAAATATTAGTGGACCTGGAGCGTCCTCTAGTAGTGGTTCACATTCTTCGCCATGGACAGGCAGATTGAGATCAGGAGAATCTTCTCAAAGCAATGCAGATAGTGGTATGCAGGTATCACGAAAAGGAAAAGAGAAGGTTGATCAGCCCATGTTTGATGTGAATGCAGGTCACTCTTATGTGGATGGTGAATCCAGTGGCTCAGAACAGAGCATTGATGATGAGTTGGGTATTCCTTCTATTGTTACACCTGGAGTAAGGAAGACCAGGGATGTTTTGAGAGCACCTGGGAGTGAACCTACTTTGCGCAGGTCTACGAGAGCTAGGTATCCTGTGGATAGGCTGAAATATGATGGATTTATAGCCATTCACTATGCATATATGGTCAAAGTGATACAGGAACCAGAACCCACTTCTTTTGAGGAAGCCATGGATGAAGAAATGGATGCCTTGGAAGCTAATGCTACATGGGAATTGGTACCTTTGCCTAAAGGTAAAAATGCAATTGGCTGTAAGTGGGTTTATAAGGTGAAGCACAATGCAGATGGTTCTGTGAACAGATACAAGGCAATATTAGTAGTCAAGGGGTATGCACAAACATATGTATTGACTATGAAGAAACATTCAGTCCGGTTGCAAGGATGGCAACCGTAAGAGCGGTCATTGCTATGGCTGCATCAAAGGGATGGTCTTTACATCAGATGGATGTAAAGAATGCCTTCTTGCATGGTGATTTGCAAGAAGAGGTCTATATGGAGTAGCCACCAGGTTATGTGCATGCTGTTCATCCTGAGTTTGTTTGCAGGTTGAAGAAAGCCTTGTATGGCTTGAAGCAAGCACCTAGAGCATGGTCTGACAAGATAGGACAGTATCTTGTCACTATTGGCTTTCAGATTTCCAAGGCAGATTTCTCACTTTATGTGAGAAAAACAGAGAAAGGTATTATGCTACTTGTCATTTATGTTGATGATTTGATTATGACAGGTGACAGTGATGAAGATATCCTTCATGTGAAAATGCTATTGAAGCAGAAGTTTGAGATGAAGGATTTGGGAGAGCTGCGTTATTTCTTGGGCATTGAGGTGATTAGATCACCAAGTGGGATACAGCTCTCGCAGAGGCAGTATGGATTGGACATGCTGTCCAAATATGGGATGACAGGTTGTAAGCCTATTTCAGTTCCTTTGGAGCAGAATGTGAAGCTGAGCACAGATGCAGGTGAGCTTCTAGAAGACCCTACTATGTACAGACGCATAGTAGGAAGTTTGATTTATATGACTATTACCAGGCCAGATTTGAGCTATGCTGTTGGATTAGTAAGTCAGTTTATGCAGGCTCCAAGGAAACCACATTTGGATGCGGCTAGACGCATACTCATGTATGTGAAGTCCACATTGCAGTATGGACTATTTTATGAGACTGGGGTTCAGATACAGTTGCATGGATACACTGATGCTGATTGGGCTGGTAGTATTTCTGATAGACGATCTACCAGTGGATATGTGTTCTCTTTTGGGAGTGCTGCAGTCACTTGGAGCAGCAAAAAACAGCCTACAGTTGCCTTGTCGAGCACAGAGGCTGAGTACAGGGGTGCAGCAATGGCTGCATGTGAGGTAGCTTGGTTGCATAAGCTACTTTATGATATGCATCAGTCTACAGATGGACCAGTTGTCATTTATTGTGACAACATGAGTAGTATACACTTGGCAAATAACCCAGTCTATCATGCTAGAACAAAGCACATTGAGGTGCATGATCACTATGTGCGAGAGAGGGTTTTACTAGGTCTTATTGATCTAGTTTATGTTAGCACAGAGGATCAGGTAGCTGACATATTCACGAAGGCATTGGGCGCAGAGAAGCTGCGTAAGTTCAGAGACCTGCTTGGTGTGCAGGAATTGGGATTGAGCTCGAGGGGGAGTGTTGAGATATCGAGCTCCACTCGTGATACGCCAGGGTGACCGTTGTGTATTTATGTCACCGACTTGTCAGTTGCAGACGCGGTTGGTACACCGCCCATGAATAATAGCTACATGATAGCTATTCTTATCTACTCTAGTTCGTGGCTCAGTTAGTATGCCACCTTAGTTAGTTGAGTTTGGTTTGAGACCCATATATAGGGTTCTTCTATTTCTTTGTACTCGAGTTCTTTTGGCTTACACAACTAAGAAGAGGAAAACTGTTTTCAGCCTCCACCTCTGTGTGTATTCCCCCATTGTGCAAGCAAGAAAGCTACAAGTGAGACTCCTTCCTTCTCTCCCACAATCTTGACACACCATTCACAGACTGATATAGAGCTTGCCTATGCTCTTTGAGAGGTTATTGAAAGCTTGGACATGTCAGTACCTGGTCAGGGACTCATCAATGAGCTAAAAGGACTATTTGTAGGTCTAGAAATATTCACTGTCTGTTGTATACAGGGTATAGACAACATGTATGAATGTCAAATATGAGGTTGGAGCCTTCAAACATGTCCAAAACAATCACCTGAGCTTCAATACATGCAAAGAAGACATATGTATTGAATGCCATGATTGTAAACTAAAGTTTGGTATCAAAAGAATTCAAATTTGTGAGTTCTTGATAGGCTGAAAACTATCATTCACAGTCTATAACAAGCATTCATCTACACTAGAAGATTACATGTTTTTTTTGTTGGTCTTGATGGCATGTATGACATTGGATATGTTTGAAAAATTGTTTGAGGATTGACATGAGCATTGGATGCTCTTGGAAACTAAAATTTGGATTAGGAAACAAATGCTTTGACACTCTATTGGATGGTCATGAAGTATGAATGCATTTTCTGATATTGCTCTTTAAGACGGGACAACTTGGAAGCGGTCAGGCTCATGTATTGGATCCCATGTATGGTGGTACATGTCTGATGTTTTGAAGAGTTTGGTGGACTGAAATACACTATCATTGGCTGTTTATGCTTGACTGAAATTTACAGTGTACCTTGCTTTTGTACTTGCAGTTCATGTTGCATTCAGTGTCAGACTGATATGTTTGGAACCCCATATGCAAAGATATAACTGTGAACTGTTGTAAGTGATCTTGGGGCACGTATCCTTTGTGTTGAGCTCAAAAAGATCTGCTAGTGTGGGAGCTTTTGCTCAACCGCCAAGACCCTCAGACCACTTATTGTTTCAAGCGTTCCAAGCCAAGCACTAATGGCTACCTCTCACATAGCCGATGCACCATCCATATCTACGGGTGTAGTGAGCTTACCTTCATGCCGATTGAGTTACCTCCTCTCCCGCGCACTCCGGTAGCTCCACGATCCAAGTGCAAGCTTCAAGCAAGCTCCATCCTCAAGTTCCATGCTCCAAGATCCATTGCCGCAAGCAAGAGAAGAGAAGAGAAGAGAAGAGAAGAGAAGAAAAGAAAAGAGAAGAGAAGAGAAGAGAAGAGAAGAGAAGAGAAGAGAAGAGAAGATGGAGAGCTTATCCTCTCTAGGTCCCTCACCCTCACACACTCACTCCCTCACACTCTCACACTCCCTCTCTTAAGCACAAGCTCAAGCAAGAAAGAACAAGAAGAAGAAGAGGAGAGCTACTTTTTTCCATACACAAGAATGAGCTTCTCATTCACTTTTCAACTTTATATACAAAACCCTAAATCCCTTTTGGGCGGTCATCCCCTTTTCCCTTTTTTACATGGCCGGCCATAGCCTAGGCCCTTTTTCCCATTGTCCTTCTATCTTCTTAGCTTCCTTTCCACCACCCATCTATATTTACAAATTGCACAGGTGAGAGCCCGACGCTCCTTGAGTTAAACCGCGGTGCGCTTGTGCTCGTTTACACAAGTTTTGTCTTGCGCTTTTTCTGGTGCGCCTTTGCCTTCCATTTCTATTTCCTTGGCCTTTCTCTTTGTCTTTTATTTTAGCTTTCCAGATTTTCCACTGCCTGGCATTCTTTTACAAGGTTTCAGGGTGCACCTTTGTATTTTAAAATGAACCTTTCCCCTTTTGCAAGCTGCCTTGGACTTTTAAGGTTGCCCTTGCGCTTTCAGGCTTTTCTCCTCTTCTTTCTTCAGCTAAGCTACCTTTTTTCCGTCTTTGCCTTGCATCTTTTTTATTTCCTTTTGCTTTTTTTGTGTTGGGGTTAACATTAACCCCCTCCTAGACAAGTGCCAGTCCCATGGCACTCACCACCATAGGTAGCAGGCATTAGCATGCAATGAAGACGTGGGTGGCAAGGACGGTTGTGGTTTGCCTTGGGGGAGTTCGGATGTTGGTGCAGATGAAGGTCGTTGGTGGCACTGTGTTGTTCCGATTGGCTGGTGATATGATTGTTGTAGGTGGCAATAGGGCTACACTTTGTTGGGAATGGCCACTCATAGCTGGCATGGGGGTTGGTATTCGTGGGATGCTCATGGTGGAGTTTGCTCGTGAAGATTCCCTAGTGGTTAACACGATGAAGTAAAGGACAAGAGTTTAGAGTTGAGCAGTGATGTAGAGCTGACGGCGCTTTTGTTGGAGTCGTCAAGACTTGCAATTGGAAAAACTCTCAGGTGGTCTCTCTCTAAGGGGTAGTGCTAGTCTTCTTAGCGTGTACAAGACATATTTTGATTAGGTTGGGAGACAGGTCGAACTCTAAGAAAGCCTAGAGTATTGTCCTGCACTTGAGGACCCAAACCGTGTATAGGTTATAGTGTGATTATTAAGTGAGTACACGTGCATATTTAGGTATTACTTAGTTAGAAGACTGTCGGCCTGGTTCCTTGTATAGCAATAGGTCAGTGAAGCGTAATTGAAGACAGGGAGTACACTTGAAGATGGGGAGTACACTTGAAGATTGCTTGAGACATAATTATGGTCTTGTCAAGGCAATGTAGCATAATTGAGCTCCTTGATGGCTTAGCTTTTAGTAGCTAGTGGCTACTTGTAGTGCTTGAAAAGTATAGTGTACTTTTCCATTGTCTTTCATGCCTTGCTTACCACTGTTGATTGTAATGGCATTGAGATGGAGTGCAAAAGAATTGTGCAAGTGGTTCAGGGTGACAGGTCTAACCATAGGCAAGGCAAGCTCTCGAGGTATGTCCTGCCCTTGATGTGCCCTGAACTATTGTGGGGGTTGCTAGGGAGCTAGGGGACAAGGGGCGGAGCCAACCGACCAAGGCACTGGACGATCTAATGTGAGGGCCCCTAGGTGCAGTGCTGTGATCGTGGGTGCTTTTTTTTTTTTGCCACAATACAACCATTGCAATATGCAGAGGCTTTGAGCCTTTCAATAGGTCGGGACATGTCAAGCCTTGGAGGCTCAGGAAATACATATGACCATGATGAATTGGCCTTAGTCACGTTGTTAGGGGAGCTGTTGTTGCGATATTAGCATGATTGCAGTGCCCCCCTCATCATGAGTATAAAGCGTGACCCAAGAAGAGAGTGTAGCCCATGACTACACGTGGTTTCGTGTGATGTGGGCACTCGTGAGGTGATTGTTCATGTTCAACAGCGTGACTTTGTTGCGATTAGTGCACAGTCGTGGTTTTGTGGTGACCCAAGCGTTGAACATGTTTGCACAAAGACCTGTGTTATCTTGCATCCACTTGTCACATCGTGAGAGCACATGCTTGATTTTGTTAAGTAATTCAATAGATGTAGTTATGTTAAAACATGACTTTTCGAAATGCGATGATGTTAATTGTACTGCTCATGTGATCGTTTGTCAAAGATGCGGCATACATTAGCGATAGGCAGAAGAAGTTGTACAAGTGGGGAGTTTCCCTTTCACCCATCAAAAGACAAAAAGTTAGGTCCTGATAGCTTGTTAAGCTGCTCATGCATCCTAGGGCTTAGTTGATTTCTACTAGGCAAGTCGAGTCCGATTGGTTGGGCGACTGGGCTGGTGCTGGTGCAGGATTGTCGTGAGGTCGGGCAGGGCACATGTCAGCTAGGACATGGATGGTATAGTCCCGGGCCGCCACCATTTCCAAAATGCCTTTAAATAATTCGTCGAACTCTTCCCTGTCCCTGGCCACCTTTCCTGCCCTTGGGCATCTGGTGCTTGAATGCTTGTGCGGACTTGTGCAACTGGTGTTGTCATAGCTTGCACGCTTAACTGAGCTTTGACTTTCCTGGTCCAAGGATTTTTAGGCCTTCGTCCGGGACGGTGTTGTTTAGGTCCATGTTTCTTGGCATATCTCTTGAGGGTGTGCACATAGCGCACCGGTGGAGGGGCGCGGGCCGCATGCTCCTGTCGTCCGCGAAGAGCGTCTCTACATGCCAGCTAGTTGTCCTCCATGTTTTTCTTCTGGGGGCCTGCAAGATGCAATCCAAGGGTTAAGCCTTGATACGGAATAAGATTGTTCGCATAGGAGGGATTTCAGTGTGGGTTGTCAAATGCATATGACTAGAAGAGAAGGTGCGGAACATGTTGTGCTCGTTGTAGAGGGATGGCCCCCGTAATGGTGTCCCCTTAGCCTCTAGTTACTAGCAGATCTTGGCTCACGCCGAGTTACATCAGTTGGTGGTTCTGCGTTTGGAGGGATCATCGTAGGAGGGATAGGCTGGGAAGGAAAAAGTGTATAGAGAGGGACTGCACCCTGCTTACATTACAGAGATGTTGGTCAGGGCTTTCCATGGTGGCAATGTGGGGTGCATGCCCTTCGCCCGGAGGCGGACACGATGTGGTGAACGGGGGACTGGCCTAGCCTAGCCTATTTTCTCCGATTTTTCTGTCTGCGCTTGACTTTTTATTGCTTGTGTGTATTGATAGCGTTTATATAGGGTGATACAGAAATCATTGGTTATATATATATATATATATATATATATATACATTTTTTGAATCCCTGTCACTTCACGAGGATAGAAACCAATTGTAGAACTCGGGATTGTACTGAAGCGTGGCACACGCGTCTAGTATACGTGGCAACTTACTCAACACTGATAGATATTTTGCCACATCGAGTAGCATGGAACCTTGTCCAAGTCTACTGGCGACATGTAGCTCCTCCTCAGTGAGAACCTTATCAAGCAGAGGGTTTTCTTGGCTTGGTTCAACCAAGTTCATGCCCCGAATGGCAGTCAACACACTCGAAGGGAAGTTGGTGCCACATAGGTTGGGTCTCTTTGGGATCGCCATTTGGCCAATCGCTCCTCAGAGACTATCATGATCTAAGCTCCTAGTTCAGCCACTACAATGTGGTTTTCACACCAAAACTATTCAAATCGACTTCGGTCGCTTCAATTGCTCTATATCTAAGAGATTTGGTTGGCAGAGCGCGCTATAGTGCTCGTCAAGATGTTCTTGCTCTTCCCAGGATAAGGGGAAGGGCAAGTATCCTCCAAGCTTCTCTTTAGGGAATGTGCGCATGTCTGCCAGGACATAGACACGTGCGAACACCTTGAGCTTGGCATCCAACTTAGCTAGGCATTCTGCGACACTTCTATGTTCAATGAGGGCTTGCTCAGTTGCCATCTCACGCAAGGTTCTAGGAGTTTGCCTGGGCTTTAGTGTAGCTAGGGGCTTAGGTCTAGAAGAGCAAGATTGATCAATGCTAGGAGTGCTCATGCGCTTGGGGTTTCCATGTTTCTCTTGAGGCTTTGTCATTGCGTCATGGTTCTCCTTGGACATGACTGGTATGAATTTGTCGCCCTATTGTGACAGCGTTATCTCCACTCTTGATTGGTCGATGAGAGTTCTATTGTCGATGGGTTGAGTGTTGGAAGAAAATGTTGATGGCAACGGCTGCTTTAACTTTTCAGAGCACACGGATGTGTCTGAGGTTTCACCGCTATTAGGAGAGACATCAATGGGTTCATTGGTGGATGGACTTGATGCTTTATTCCCTAGCTCTCTAGCGCTCTTGGATTCAATGCTCTCAAGGTCCACGACCTCCTATAGCTACTGTTGTTTGCACTGTTTTCTCCTCTTTCTCTTGGTCACTGAAGGCATATCTCTCAATGGTTTAGGACCTTGGACTAGGTCAACCGTTGTTGTGCTTGGTTGGGCCTTAGCATTTCCTTTCTCTAGTGTGTCCTTATGGATCATAGCCGTGGTCCGCTGAATAGCCTTGCTAGGTTGAGTGGTTTGATGCGTCATCTCCTTGGCCACACCTTTGAGGGGTTTCTCCTCGAGCCTAGGCTTTAGGTGCTTGGGAAGGATTGGAGTTGTCAAGGATACTGGTTGTGGCACCTCCTCCTCAGATGAAGTGTTAAGGACACGTTCTGCAAGGGGTGTGGTCATAGTCAAGGGCTGTGACTGCTGGGATCCATGATTGGGAGGAGTGGTGTTTACTCCAGTGGGTTGGTTACCCTTGGTGAATCGCAGTGTGGAGTCCCTGGGGGGATCGGACGTGGTCGTGTCTTTTATTTTCCTCTGAACACTCACCTATGTAGATCGATCCTTAATTGAGATCCTTAGTTGATCCAGTCACACTGGGTCGCACGGGAGTATCCTTGGGCCGAGAGCTATGGCCAGTGTCATGTTTCCCTTCTTGGGTGTTTGGAAGCTTTAATGGAGATAGAGGTTGGGAGTGAGCCCCTGCCATTGACAGCTATCGTTGTGCCGCCTGGGTCCGTTTGGGAAGAGAGGACGTAGGGGATCTAGGACTCTTAGGCAGACCTGGCACCGGCTGAATGATTTGTTTGTGATTGTTGGAGGATTCCGTCGTTAGCTTTGCTGAGCAATCAGCCCTATCATGAGTGACATTGTGCCTGCGGTGCTCCTTGTCCCCTTGGGAAGTCAAAGGCTCCTTGGCCACTAGTGGACCTCGTGCACACTCGACGGATCCCTCTGATATCTACTTGCTAGGCACGTTAGGCTGAGGATATAGTATTTGATGGGTCATGTTCGGTTTCTTGATTTCAATCGTGAGGGGCGCAATCACTCCAATATTTTTGGTCCGAGACTCGGATTTTCGTTTAGGGATCCTCCCATGCCTCATTTCCTTTGACCTAATTTGGGCTCTTGACCGAGGTGGTTTAGTAGGGGGTTTCGGTACCTAAATCCATCGGTTGCCTACATAATACTCTTAAGCACAAAGCAACGCCTTGGATATCCATCGTGGCGTCGTGTCAGCTTTCCATGGATGCCTTTGTCTATAAGGCTTGGGCTTCTTTCATAATCTTCTACGATATTTGTAAGTCCAAGCCCTATCCTTGGGCTTATCTCCTAACCTCTTTGTTTCAAGTATGACCTCACTTACTGGTTCTCTCCGTTCAACCTGCGCTTGCATCAACTCTTTCAACAACTCCCTACTCTCATTACTAGGCTTGCTTGGTATGCAAGAATGCTCCTTGCCCTTCCCTCGAGGTTTGGTGAGGTCACCCTTGCTAAAAGTCGTGATTATCCTCACACTTGGTAGTGCTAGATGTATCATCTGTGCTATATAGTCGGCTTCACACTTCATTGCCTTTTTGAAGGGCCTTCCTAGGAGGATTTCCTTTCCATAATTCTCACTATTTGGATGAACATACAACAGGACTGGCAAGCTTTCTGTTTCAATAGTTATAAGGATTCTGCACTTCCTTAAAAGTGCTTGTGGGTTTTCCCGGTGAGGCTTAAGAGTTGCATCAGTCAGTTTGAGCTCTGGTTGACCTAGGAGAGTCCATGCTTTGTGAGTTAAGATATTGAAATCTGCTCCTTCATCAATGAGAGCATCAACACTATGCTCTCTTTTTGCGGTGAGTTTGACCCCAAGATAAGCAAGTGGCACTATGTCTTCATCGTCCGGGTCTTGGTTTACAGCTTCAAGCCTTTTGATACATGCCCTTGAGTCTCTAACTGCATAGTCAGACGTGGATTCTCCACGGAGACCTTGGGTTGTCTGTGCAGTGCTGCTCAAGGTACATTTATCATAATGACTGTCATGCCTAGTCATCTCTGCATTGGTGGCTTGATGATGTTGCATTTTGCTTTGACTAGACATAGTTTGAACACAATGTGCATGTGTCCTTGTAGTGTGGCCTTTTTGCCCTCGATGGCTAGATTGGCCCGTTAAGGTTCTAGGGTCTCTGTTTGCCTCTATTCGAGTGCGGGCTTCTAGTTGCTCCTTTCCAAGTGAGCATCCATGCTCGCATAGGGCCATTACTGCCCGAGGGTCTAAGTTGGAGGGCCTGTCACGGCGCGTGTTCTCTCTCCAACCTACTTGGGGAGGATGCAAAGGGGGTAGAGCCCCCTTTGTGGGGATCCGGGAGGCGGTCCCCTCCCCGACCCGCAGGGTCATTACGGTAAGTACCATGCATAGCTTGGAGGATTATTCAGCCAAATCATGAACCTCTTGCTCAAAGTTTTGGCCCAATGGTGGATCTACGATGCGCCTTTCGCTCTATGTAGCTTGTGGGGTCAATTTCGAGGTTCAAAGTTTTTCTAATTCGTTGCCTCATTTGTTTTTGGGTCCAATCAGGCTTTTCCACTCAGCGGTTTGCGTCTAAGTCCCTGGTCTCGCAACTGCCTACCTCTAGCTGCTAAGCGGCTGCGCCCTATGATTTTGCCTATTCCATGTGCCAGAATCAAGTTCTGAGTGTTCTAAGGGCTTCCGACAATTCACGCTGCTGAGTGTTGGCCGGGTCAGTTAAAGTTTTTTGAAAAGTTGGTGAAACTGCACACTCAGCCCAACTGGTCCGAATTGCAGGGTCCGAGTACCCAATTCGGCACGTCCGAGGGCCGAGTAGGAAGGGCCGTATGTAATTGTCCGAATGCACAATTTGACAGGTTTGAACTTGGGTGTCAGAGGGCCGAGTGGGCCAAGGCTGGGTCATGTGGCCGAGTGGGCCGAGGCTGAACTCTAAGGTAGTCCAAGTGCTCGATTCGGACGGCCCGAGTGGTAGTGGCCGAGTGGGTCGAGTCGAGCGGTCCGAGGGCCGAGTCTGGGCCTCGAACCAGAGTCGTCATTACTCAAATGCGCCGGGCGTCGCAAGTATTTTCGCCGACTCTCACGAAATTTTTCGTGCCGGGTGTTGGAGGCCTTCCTCCTTGTGGAGCAGCTCCAGATCCATCCTACTATTGTAGGGGAAGGTGTAGAATTACCTAGGCTAGCCAAATATCTCTTTGATGCCAAGATTGAAGCAGATCCCCTCACTAATCTTTCCTCTTCTCTCCTGCTCTCCTGAAACCCTGCAATGCACAATGTGGCCTTTCTTGCCACTTTTGGCCCTTATACCCCTTCCCGGGTATGGTATTGATGTCCCCAATGGCTCACTTGCCGATCTTAGGCATCATCAGTAAGTTTTTTACCACTTTTGCACGATTCTTGCCCTGTTTTTGCCCTATTTTGCAACAGTAAACCCTAGTGCTTATTTTCTTTGTTTTTCTTTGTTTTCTCCTACTCTAATGCCTCCAAATCACAAAGTAAATACCTACACTACTCCATCTCACAACATAAATCTCAAAAAGCAAAAAACCTACTTCCCAAGGAGATCGAATACCATCTTCAATCCCCTCACTTCCTACCTATCTCAAGCACCGGTTCGGGGAAACTCTTACTTTGATGCTCGATTCGAAGTGCGCAAGCACTCAAGGCTTGAATCCGTTGGTCCCGACAATGGAACCAAAATGTGGCAGCTTTTGCTCAACCGCTAAGACCCTCCGACCGCTTATTGTTTCAAGCGTTCCAAGCCGAGCACTAATGGCTACCTCTCACATAGCCGACATGCTATCCATATCTACGGGTGTAGTGAGCTTACCTTCATGCCGATTGAGTTACCTCCTCTCTCGTGCACTCCGGTAGCTCCACGATCCAAGTGCAAGCTTCAAGCAAGCTCCACGCTCTAAGCTCCATTGCCGCGAGCAAGAGAAGAGAAGAGAAGAAGAGAGGAGAAGATGGAGAGCTTCTCCTCTCCCGGTCCCTCACCCTCACACACTCACTCCCTCACAGTCTCACACTCCCTCTCTCAAGCACAAGCTCAAGCAAGCAAGAAGAAGAAGAAGAAGAAGAAGAAGAGGAGAGCTACTTTTTGCCATACACAAGAATGAGCTTCTCATTCACTTTTCAACTTTATATACAAAACCCTAAATCCCTTTTGGGCGGTCATCCCCTTTTCCCTTTTTTACATGGCCGACCGTAGCCTATGCCCTTTTTCCCATTGTCCTTCTATCTTCCTAGCTTTCTTTCCACCGCCCATCTATATTTACAAATTGCATGGGTAAGATCCTGCTGCTCCTTGAGTTAAACCGTGGTGCGCTTGTGCTCATTTACATAAGTTTTGTCTTGCGCTTTTCTTGGTGCGCCTTTGCCTTCCATTTATCTTCCCTTGGCCTTTGTCTTTGTCTTTTATTTTAGCTTTCCAGATTTTCCACTGCCTGGCATTCTTTTACAAGGTTTCAGGGTGTGCCTTTGTATTTTAAAATGTACCTTTCCCCTTTTGCAGCTACCTTGGACTTTTAAGGTTGCTCTTGCGCTTTTAGCCTTTTCTCCTCTTCTTTCTTCAGCCGAGCTACCTTTTTTCTGTCTTTTCCCTGCATCTTTTTTATTTCCTTTTGCTTTCTTCGTGTTGGGGTTGACAGGTGGTTATTGTCATTTTTCAGCCTACAGACTGCTTGTCTGTACATGAACAAGTTGCCCAAATACATGCTAGTTTTGCATTGAATGCAGTCCGTACATGCAGGTTGCAATACCTAGGTGATTGCCAAGTGTCAAGAGGTATATGTACTACTGTTTTTAGGCTGGAATAACTGAATGTCTAAGCACATAGAGTGCTGAAAACTGTCATAAATAGTTGCATGCTGAAACTAAACTGTTAAGAAGAATTGGTTTGCAAGTATCCAGACAGGGTCTACAACATGGCAAATGCAGAAAGGATAGACAATATTACCCAGATTGTGGGGGAGAATTTGGATAGCCATAACTATGCCATCTGAAAGTTCAGAATGGAAAACTTCCTGATAGGTAAAGGATACTGGGAGTTGGTGACTAGAGTCAAAGCTAAACCTGAGCTCCCAGATCCACCTACAGTTGATCAAAGATGACTATATCGAGCTTGGACAAAAAGAGCTCGCAGGGTCTTGCACTAGTTGTCTCTATGTATATCAGATGTCATGGTAATGCAAATGATGAACTGCAGCTCTCCTAAAGATGCTTCGGACATCCTGGTCAAGTACTATGGCACAACCGCAAGTGCCAGAAAGATATAGTTGAAGCAAAAGTTCAACAATATGGAGAGAAAGATTAGATCCATACAAGATTATGTCACTGAGATCAAGACCATTACAGATCAGTTGGCATCTGTTGGTTCATAGGTTGAAGATGAAGACATGGTTGCTGTGACTTTGAATGGCTTGGGGCCTAAGTATAAGTCTTTTGGCACTTCTATGTCTGTGCAAGCTGAAATGCCTGATTTCAATGAGCTAATTGCATTGCTTATCCATGAGGAGGTTAAACTTGGCTTGGCTACAGGGTCAAGCAATTCTAAAAACAAGGATGCAATTTTT